>NW_026622788.1:0-84100 GCF_023065955.2 Ursus arctos | reverse complement strand
AGTCCCCGGCTAGCTTCGAAGGCCCCGTGCGCCAAAACACTTGGGCCCAGGCTCCCTCTCTCCAGCGCCCTCCCCTCGGCCCCACCCCCCCCGCTCGCCACACCGCCGGTGGATCCTGCCTGCCGGCGTCCTGGGGGCTAACCCTAAGCCCAGGTGGGCCCCCGGGGGGCCCCTCCCAAGGGGCCTGCCACCGCAACTCCAGGCATTGGGGACCCCTAGCCCCAGGGCAAGATTAACACTGCTGCCCCTCCACCACCTGGGCACTAGGGGCGCTGCCGCTCATTCAGGGCTGGAGAAGGGGCAGGGCCCTCTGAGCCCCCGCCGACCTTCGATGGCCCCCCGCCCCAAAGCGCTTAGGCCCACGTTCCCACCAGTCAGCGCCCTCACCTCAAGCGGCCCCTCCGCTCGAAAGACAGCAGGCGGATCGGACCTGCCGGCCACCTGGGGGTAACCTTAACCCTAGGGCGGTCCCCGAGGGGCCCCTCCCAAGGGGCCTTGCGCAGCCACGCCGGGAATCCTGGCCGTCTTAGCCCCAGGGCCGGACTCACCCTGCAGCCCCCTGGCACCCGGGCTGCTAGGGGCACCGCCGGTCATTCAGGCGGGAGAAGGGGCAGGGCCCTCCGAGCCCCCGACCTCCTTCGAAGGCCCCCGCGCCAAAACCTGTGGGCCCGGGGTCCCGCTTGCCAGCTCCCTCCCCTCGACCCGCCCCACCGCGAGCCACACAGCCAGGGGATTGGGCCTGAAGGCCTCCTGGGGGCTAACACAAACCCTAGGTGGGACCCCGAGGGGCCCCTCCCAAGGGGCTTGGCGACCCAACGCCGGGGATTGGGAACCACTGAACCCCAGCGCTGGAATCACCCTGCAGCCCCCCGCCACTCTGGCCGCTAGGGGCGCCGCCGATCATTCAGGCGGGAGAAGGAGCAGGGCCCACCTAGCCCCTGATGACCTTCGAAGGCCCCCGCGCCAAAACGGTTGGGCCCACGCTCCCTCTCCTCAGCACCCTCAGCTCGGCCTACCCCTCTGCTCGCCGCACATCCAGCAGGTCGGGCTTGCCGGCCTCCCGGGGGCTAACACTAACTCTAGGTGGGCTCCTGAGGGGCCCCACCCAAGGGGCCTGGCGCCTCAACGCCGGAGATTGGGGACCCGAGACCCAGCGCCGGACTCACCCTGCAGCCCCCCGCCACCTGGGCCGCTAGGGGGCCCGCCTGTCTTTCAGGGCGGGAGAACGGGCAGGGCCGTCTGTGCCCCAGGCAACCTTCGAAGCCCCCACCCCCACCCCACCCCCCCGCTCCAACATGTTCTGGGCCCAGGCTCCAGCTCGCCAGCGCCCTCACTCTGCCCGCCCCTCCACTCGCTGCACAGCGGGCATTTCGGGCCTTCCGACATCCTTCTTGCTAACCCTAACCCTAGGTCAGTCCCCGAGAGGCCCCTCACAAGGGGCCTGGGGCTGCAACGCTGGGGATTGGGGACCCCTGAGCCCCAGGGCCAGACTAACACTGCTGCCGTCCACCACCTGGGCCACTAGGGGCGCTGTCTCTCATTCAGGGCTGGAGAAGGGGCAGGGCCCTCCAAGCCCCCGCGGACCTTCGATGGCCCCCCGCCCCGAAGCGCTTGGGCCCACGTTCCCACTCCTCAGCGCCCTCAGCTCGGCCTGCCCCTCCGCTCGCTGCACATCCAGCAGATCGGGCTTGCCGGACTCCTGGGGGCTAACCCGAGCTCTAGGTGGCCTCCTGAGGGGCCCCATCCATGGGGCCTGGCGCCCTAACGCCGGGGATTGGGAACCTCCGAACCCCAGGACTGGACTCACCCTGCAGCCCACCGCCACCTGGGCCATAGGGGCGCCACCGGCCATTCAGGGCTGGAGAACGGGTAGGGCCCTCCGAGTCCCCGGCTAGCTTCGAAGGCCCCGTGCGCCAAAACACTTGGGCCCAGGCTCCCTGTCTCCAGCGCCCTCCCCTCGGCCCCACCCCCCCGCTCGCCACACCGCCGGTGGATCCTGCCTGCCGGCGTCCTGGGGGCTAACCCTAAGCCCAGGTGGGCCCCCGGGGGCCCCTCCCAAGGGGCCTGCCACCGCAACTCCAGGCATTGGGGACCCCCAGCCCCAGGGCAAGACTAACACTGCTGCCCCTCCACCACCTGGGCACTAGGGGCGCTGCCGCTCATTCAGGGCTGGAGAAGGGGCAGGGCCCTCTGAGCCCCCGCCGACCTTCGATGGCCCCCCGCCCCAAAGCGCTTAGGCCCACGTTCCCACCAGTCAGCGCCCTCACCTCAAGCGGCCCCTCCGCTCGAAAGACAGCAGGCGGATCGGACCTGCCGGCCACCTGGGGGTAACCTTAACCCTAGGGCGGTCCCCGAGGGGCCCCTCCCAAGGGGCCTTGCGCAGCCACGCCGGGGATCCTGGCCGTCTTAGCCCCAGGGCCGGACTCACCCTGCAGCCCCCTGGCACCCGGGCTGCTAGGGGCACCGACGGTCATTCAGGCGGGAGAAGGGGCAGGGCCCTCCGAGCCCCCGACCTCCTTCGAAGGCCCCCGCGCCAAAACCTGTGGGCCCGGGGTCCCGCTTGCCAGCTCCCTCCCCTCGACCCGCCCCACCGCGAGCCACACAGCCAGGGGATTGGGCCTGAAGGCCTCCTGGGGGCTAACACAAACCCTAGGTGGGACCCCGAGGGGCCCCTCCCAAGGGGCTTGGCGACCCAACGCCGGGGATTGGGAACCACTGAACCCCAGCGCTGGAATCACCCTGCAGCCCCCCGCCACTCTGGCCGCTAGGGGCGCCGCCGATCATTCAGGCGGGAGAAGGAGCAGGGCCCACCTAGCCCCTGATGACCTTCGAAGGCCCCCGCGCCAAAACGGTTGGGCCCACGCTCCCTCTCCTCAGCACCCTCAGCTCGGCCTACCCCTCTGCTCGCCGCACATCCAGCAGGTCGGGCTTGCCGGCCTCCCGGGGGCTAACACTAACTCTAGGTGGGCTCCTGAGGGGCCCCACCCAAGGGGCCTGGCGCCTCAACGCCGGAGATTGGGGACCCGAGACCCAGCGCCGGACTCACCCTGCAGCCCCCCCGCCACCTGGGCCGCTAGGGGGCCCGCCTGTCTTTCAGGGCGGGAGAACGGGCAGGGCCGTCTGTGCCCCAGGCAACCTTCGAAGCCCCCCACCCCCCACCCCACCCCCCCCGCTCCAACATGTTCTGGGCCCAGGCTCCAGCTCGCCAGCGCCCTCACTCTGCCCGCCCCTCCACTCGCTGCACAGCGGGCATTTCGGGCCTGCCGACATCCTTCTTGCTAACCCTAACCCTAGGTCAGTCCCCGAGAGGCCCCTCACAAGGGGCCTGGGGCTGCAACGCTGGGGATTGGGGACCCCCGAGCCCCAGGGCCAGACTAACACTGCTGCCGTCCACCACCTGGGCCACTAGGGGCGCTGTCTCTCATTCAGGGCTGGAGAAGGGGCAGGGCCCTCCAAGCCCCCGCGGACCTTCGATGGCCCCCCGCCCCGAAGCGCTTGGGCCCACGTTCCCACTCCTCAGCGCCCTCAGCTCGGCCTGCCCCTCCGCTCGCTGCACATCCAGCAGATCGGGCTTGCCGGACTCCTGGGGGCTAACCCGAGCTCTAGGTGGCCTCCTGAGGGGCCCCATCCATGGGGCCTGGCGCCCTAACGCCGGGGATTGGGAACCTCCGAACCCCAGGACTGGACTCACCCTGCAGCCCACCGCCACCTGGGCCGTAGGGGCGCCACCGGCCATTCAGGGCTGGAGAACGGGTAGGGCCCTCCGAGTCCCCGGCTAGCGTCGAAGGCCCCGTGCGCCAAAACACTTGGGCCCAGGCTCCCTCTCTCCAGCGCCCTCCCCTCGGCCCCACCCCCCCCCGCTCGCCACACCGCCGGTGGATCCTGCCTGCCGGCGTCCTGGGGGCTAACCCTAAGCCCAGGTGGGCCCCCGGGGGCCCCTCCCAAGGGGCCTGCCACCGCAACTCCAGGCATTGGGGACCCCCAGCCCCAGGGCAAGACTAACACTGCTGCCCCTCCACCACCTGGGCACTAGGGGCGCTGCCGCTCATTCAGGGCTGGAGAAGGGGCAGGGCCCTCTGAGCCCCCGCCGACCTTCGATGGCCCCCCGCCCCAAAGCGCTTAGGCCCACGTTCCCACCAGTCAGCGCCCTCACCTCAAGCGGCCCCTCCGCTCGAAAGACAGCAGGCGGATCGGACCTGCCGGCCACCTGGGGGTAACCTTAACCCTAGGGCGGTCCCCGAGGGGCCCCTCCCAAGGGGCCTTGCGCAACCACGCCGGGGATCCTGGCCGTCTTAGCCCCAGGGCCGGACTCACCCTGCAGCCCCCTGGCACCCGGGCTGCTAGGGGCACCGCCGGTCATTCAGGCGGGAGAAGGGGCAGGGCCCTCCGAGCCCCCGACCTCCTTCGAAGGCCCCCCGCGCCAAAACCTGTGGGCCCGGGGTCCCGCTTGCCAGCTCCCTCCCCTCGACCCGCCCCACCGCGAGCCACACAGCCAGGGGATTGGGCCTGAAGGCCTCCTGGGGGCTAACACAAACCCTAGGTGGGACCCCGAGGGGCCCCTCCCAAGGGGCTTGGCGACCCAACGCCGGGGATTGGGAACCACTGAACCCCAGCGCTGGAATCACCCTGCAGCCCCCCGCCACTCTGGCCGCTAGGGGCGCCGCCGATCATTCAGGCGGGAGAAGGAGCAGGGCCCACCTAGCCCCTGATGACCTTCGAAGGCCCCCGCGCCAAAACGGTTGGGCCCACGCTCCCTCTCCTCAGCACCCTCAGCTCGGCCTACCCCTCTGCTCGCCGCACATCCAGCAGGTCGGGCTTGCCGGCCTCCCGGGGGCTAACACTAACTCTAGGTGGGCTCCTGAGGGGCCCCACCCAAGGGGCCTGGCGCCTCAACGCCGGAGATTGGGGACCCGAGACCCAGCGCCGGACTCACCCTGCAGCCCCCCGCCACCTGGGCCGCTAGGGGGCCCGCCTGTCTTTCAGGGCGGGAGAACGGGCAGGGCCGTCTGTGCCCCAGGCAACCTTCGAAGCCCCCACCCCCACCCCACCCCCCCGCTCCAACATGTTCTGGGCCCAGGCTCCAGCTCGCCAGCGCCCTCACTCTGCCCGCCCCTCCACTCGCTGCACAGCGGGCATTTCGGGCCTGCCGACATCCTTCTTGCTAACCCTAACCCTAGGTCAGTCCCCGAGAGGCCCCTCACAAGGGGCCTGGGGCTGCAACGCTGGGGATTGGGGACCCCTGAGCCCCAGGGCCAGACTAACACTGCTGCCGTCCACCACCTGGGCCACTAGGGGCGCTGTCTCTCATTCAGGGCTGGAGAAGGGGCAGGGCCCTCCAAGCCCCCGCGGACCTTCGATGGCCCCCCGCCCCGAAGCGCTTGGGCCCACGTTCCCACTCCTCAGCGCCCTCAGCTCGGCCTGCCCCTCCGCTCGCTGCACATCCAGCAGATCGGGCTTGCCGGACTCCTGGGGGCTAACCCGAGCTCTAGGTGGCCTCCTGAGGGGCCCCATCCATGGGGCCTGGCGCCCTAACGCCGGGGATTGGGAACCTCCGAACCCCAGGACTGGACTCACCCTGCAGCCCACCGCCACCTGGGCCGTAGGGGCGCCACCGGCCATTCAGGGCTGGAGAACGGGTAGGGCCCTCCGAGTCCCCGGCTAGCGTCGAAGGCCCCGTGCGCCAAAACACTTGGGCCCAGGCTCCCTCTCTCCAGCGCCCTCCCCTCGGCCCCACCCCCCCGCTCGCCACACCGCCGGTGGATCCTGCCTGCCGGCGTCCTGGGGGCTAACCCTAAGCCCAGGTGGGCCCCCGGGGGCCCCTCCCAAGGGGCCTGCCACCGCAACTCCAGGCATTGGGGACCCCCAGCCCCAGGGCAAGACTAACACTGCTGCCCCTCCACCACCTGGGCACTAGGGGCGCTGCCGCTCATTCAGGGCTGGAGAAGGGGCAGGGCCCTCTGAGCCCCCCGCCGACCTTCGATGGCCCCCCGCCCCAAAGCGCTTAGGCCCACGTTCCCACCAGTCAGCGCCCTCACCTCAAGCGGCCCCTCCGCTCGAAAGACAGCAGGCGGATCGGACCTGCCGGCCACCTGGGGGTAACCTTAACCCTAGGGCGGTCCCCGAGGGGCCCCTCCCAAGGGGCCTTGCGCAGCCACGCCGGGGATCCTGGCCGTCTTAGCCCCAGGGCCGGACTCACCCTGCAGCCCCCTGGCACCCGGGCTGCTAGGGGCACCGACGGTCATTCAGGCGGGAGAAGGGGCAGGGCCCTCCGAGCCCCCGACCTCCTTCGAAGGCCCCCGCGCCAAAACCTGTGGGCCCGGGGTCCCGCTTGCCAGCTCCCTCCCCTCGACCCGCCCCACCGCGAGCCACACAGCCAGGGGATTGGGCCTGAAGGCCTCCTGGGGGCTAACATAAACCCTAGGTGGGACCCCGAGGGGCCCCTCCCAAGGGGCTTGGCGACCCAACGCCGGGGATTGGGAACCACTGAACCCCAGCGCTGGAATCACCCTGCAGCCCCCCGCCACTCTGGCCGCTAGGGGCGCCGCCGATCATTCAGGCGGGAGAAGGAGCAGGGCCCACCTAGCCCCTGATGACCTTCGAAGGCCCCCGCGCCAAAACGGTTGGGCCCACGCTCCCTCTCCTCAGCACCCTCAGCTCGGCCTACCCCTCTGCTCGCCGCACATCCAGCAGGTCGGGCTTGCCGGCCTCCCGGGGGCTAACACTAACTCTAGGTGGGCTCCTGAGGGGCCCCACCCAAGGGGCCTGGCGCCTCAACGCCGGAGATTGGGGACCCGAGACCCAGCGCCGGACTCACCCTGCAGCCCCCCGCCACCTGGGCCGCTAGGGGGCCCGCCTGTCTTTCAGGGCGGGAGAACGGGCAGGGCCGTCTGTGCCCCAGGCAACCTTCGAAGCCCCCACCCCCACCCCACCCCCCCGCTCCAACATGTTCTGGGCCCAGGCTCCAGCTCGCCAGCGCCCTCACTCTGCCCGCCCCTCCACTCGCTGCACAGCGGGCATTTCGGGCCTGCCGACATCCTTCTTGCTAACCCTAACCCTAGGTCAGTCCCCGAGAGGCCCCTCACAAGGGGCCTGGGGCTGCAACGCTGGGGATTGGGGACCCCTGAGCCCCAGGGCCAGACTAACACTGCTGCCGTCCACCACCTGGGCCACTAGGGGCGCTGTCTCTCATTCAGGGCTGGAGAAGGGGCAGGGCCCTCCAAGCCCCCGCGGACCTTCGATGGCCCCCCGCCCCAAAGCGCTTAGGCCCACGTTCCCACCAGTCAGCGCCCTCACCTCAAGCGGCCCCTCCGCTCGAAAGACAGCAGGCGGATCGGACCTGCCGGCCACCTGGGGGTAACCTTAACCCTAGGGCGGTCCCCGAGGGGCCCCTCCCAAGGGGCCTTGCGCAGCCACGCCGGGGATCCTGGCCGTCTTAGCCCCAGGGCCGGACTCACCCTGCAGCCCCCTGGCACCCGGGCTGCTAGGGGCACCGACGGTCATTCAGGCGGGAGAAGGGGCAGGGCCCTCCGAGCCCCCGACCTCCTTCGAAGGCCCCCGCGCCAAAACCTGTGGGCCCGGGGTCCCGCTTGCCAGCTCCCTCCCCTCGACCCGCCCCACCGCGAGCCACACAGCCAGGGGATTGGGCCTGAAGGCCTCCTGGGGGCTAACATAAACCCTAGGTGGGACCCCGAGGGGCCCCTCCCAAGGGGCTTGGCGACCCAACGCCGGGGATTGGGAACCACTGAACCCCAGCGCTGGAATCACCCTGCAGCCCCCCGCCACTCTGGCCGCTAGGGGCGCCGCCGATCATTCAGGCGGGAGAAGGAGCAGGGCCCACCTAGCCCCTGATGACCTTCGAAGGCCCCCGCGCCAAAACGGTTGGGCCCACGCTCCCTCTCCTCAGCACCCTCAGCTCGGCCTACCCCTCTGCTCGCCGCACATCCAGCAGGTCGGGCTTGCCGGCCTCCCGGGGGCTAACACTAACTCTAGGTGGGCTCCTGAGGGGCCCCACCCAAGGGGCCTGGCGCCTCAACGCCGGAGATTGGGGACCCGAGACCCAGCGCCGGACTCACCCTGCAGCCCCCCGCCACCTGGGCCGCTAGGGGGCCCGCCTGTCTTTCAGGGCGGGAGAACGGGCAGGGCCGTCTGTGCCCCAGGCAACCTTCGAAGCCCCCACCCCCACCCCACCCCCCCGCTCCAACATGTTCTGGGCCCAGGCTCCAGCTCGCCAGCGCCCTCACTCTGCCCGCCCCTCCACTCGCTGCACAGCGGGCATTTCGGGCCTGCCGACATCCTTCTTGCTAACCCTAACCCTAGGTCAGTCCCCGAGAGGCCCCTCACAAGGGGCCTGGGGCTGCAACGCTGGGGATTGGGGACCCCTGAGCCCCAGGGCCAGACTAACACTGCTGCCGTCCACCACCTGGGCCACTAGGGGCGCTGTCTCTCATTCAGGGCTGGAGAAGGGGCAGGGCCCTCCAAGCCCCCGCGGACCTTCGATGGCCCCCCGCCCCGAAGCGCTTGGGCCCACGTTCCCACTCCTCAGCGCCCTCAGCTCGGCCTGCCCCTCCGCTCGCTGCACATCCAGCAGATCGGGCTTGCCGGACTCCTGGGGGCTAACCCGAGCTCTAGGTGGCCTCCTGAGGGGCCCCATCCATGGGGCCTGGCGCCCTAACGCCGGGGATTGGGAACCTCCGAACCCCAGGACTGGACTCACCCTGCAGCCCACCGCCACCTGGGCCGTAGGGGCGCCACCGGCCATTCAGGGCTGGAGAACGGGTAGGGCCCTCCGAGTCCCCGGCTAGCGTCGAAGGCCCCGTGCGCCAAAACACTTGGGCCCAGGCTCCCTCTCTCCAGCGCCCTCCCCTCGGCCCCACCCCCCCGCTCGCCACACCGCCGGTGGATCCTGCCTGCCGGCGTCCTGGGGGCTAACCCTAAGCCCAGGTGGGCCCCCGGGGGCCCCTCCCAAGGGGCCTGCCACCGCAACTCCAGGCATTGGGGACCCCCAGCCCCAGGGCAAGACTAACACTGCTGCCCCTCCACCACCTGGGCACTAGGGGCGCTGCCGCTCATTCAGGGCTGGAGAAGGGGCAGGGCCCTCTGAGCCCCCGCCGACCTTCGATGGCCCCCCGCCCCAAAGCGCTTAGGCCCACGTTCCCACCAGTCAGCGCCCTCACCTCAAGCGGCCCCTCCGCTCGAAAGACAGCAGGCGGATCGGACCTGCCGGCCACCTGGGGGTAACCTTAACCCTAGGGCGGTCCCCGAGGGGCCCCTCCCAAGGGGCCTTGCGCAGCCACGCGGGGATCCTGGACGTCTTAGCCCCAGGGCCGGACTCACCCTGCAGCCCCCTGGCACCCGGGCTGCTAGGGGCACCGCCGGTCATTCAGGCGGGAGAAGGGGCAGGGCCCTCCGAGCCCCCGACCTCCTTCGAAGGCCCCCGCGCCAAAACCTGTGGGCCCGGGGTCCCGCTTGCCAGCTCCCTCCCCTCGACCCGCCCCACCGCGAGCCACACAGCCAGGGGATTGGGCCTGAAGGCCTCCTGGGGGCTAACACGAACCCTAGGTGGGACCCCGAGGGGCCCCTCCCAAGGGGCTTGGCGACCCAACGCCGGGGATTGGGAACCACTGAACCCCAGCGCTGGAATCACCCTGCAGCCCCCCGCCACTCTGGCCGCTAGGGGCGCCGCCGATCATTCAGGCGGGAGAAGGAGCAGGGCCCACCTAGACCCTGATGACCTTCGAAGGCCCCCGCGCCAAAACGGTTGGGCCCACGCTCCCTCTCCTCAGCACCCTCAGCTCGGCCTACCCCTCTGCTCGCCGCACATCCAGCAGGTCGGGCTTGCCGGCCTCCCGGGGGCTAACACTAACTCTAGGTGGGCTCCTGAGAGGCCCCACCGAAGGGGCCTGGCGCCTCAACGCCGGAGATTGGGGACCCGAGACCCAGCGCCGGACTCACCCTGCAGCCCCCCGCCACCTGGGCCGCTAGGGGGCCCGCCTGTCATTCAGGGCGGGAGAACGGGCAGGGTCTTCTGTGACCCAGGCAACCTTCGAAGCCCAACCCCCCCCCCCCCCCCCCCGCTCCAAAATGTTCTGGGCCCAGGCTCCAGCTCGCCAGCGCCCTCACTCTGCCCGCCCCTCCACTCGCTGCACAGCGGGCATTTCGGGCCTGCCGGCATCCTTCTTGCTAACCCTAACCCTAGGTCAGTCCCCGAGAGGCCCCTCACAAGGGGCCTGGGGCTGCAACGCTTGGGATTGGGGACCCCCGAGCTCCAGGGCCAGACTAACACTGCTGCCGTCCACCACCTGGGCCACTAGGGGCGCTGTCTCTCATTCAGGGCTGGAGAAGGGGCAGGGCTCTCCAAGCCCCCGCGGACCTTCGATGGCCCCCTGCCCCGAAGCGCTTGGGCCCACGTTCCCACTCCTCAGCTCCCTCAGCTCGGCCTGCCCCTCCGCTCGCTGCACATCCAGCAGATCGGGCTTGCCGGACTCCTGGGGGCTAACCCGAGCTCTAGGTGGCCTCCTGAGGGGCCCCATCCATGGGACCTGGCGCCCTAACGCCGGGGATTGGGAACCTCCGAACCCCAGGACTGGACTCACCCTGCAGCCCACCGCCACCTGGGCCGTAGGGGCGCCACCGGCCATTCAGGGCTGGAGAACGGGTAGGGCCCTCCGAGTCCCCGGCTAGCTTCGAAGGCCCCGTGCGCCAAAACACTTGGGCCCACGCTCCCTCTCTCCAGCGCCCTCCCCTCGGCCCCACCCCCCCGCTCGCCACACCGCCGGTGGATCCTGCCTGCCGGCCGGCGTCCTGAGGGCTAACCCTAAGCCCAGGTGGGCCCCCGGGGGCCCCTCCCAAGGGGCCTGCCACCGCAACTCCAGGCATTGGGGACCCCCAGCCCCAGGGCAAGACTAACACTGCTGCCCCTCCACCACCTGGGCACTAGGGGCGCTGCCGCTCATTCAGGGCTGGAGAAGGGGCAGGGCCCTCTGAGCCCCCGCCGACCTTCGATGGCCCCCCGCCCCAAAGCGCTTAGGCCCACGTTCCCACCAGTCAGCGCCCTCACCTCAAGCGGCCCCTCCGCTCGAAAGACAGCAGGCGGATCGGACCTGCCGGCCACCTGGGGGTAACCTTAACCCTAGGGCGGTCCCCGAGGGGCCCCTCCCAAGGGGCCTTGCGCAGCCACGCCGGGGATCCTGGCCGTCTTAGCCCCAGGGCCGGACTCACCCTGCAGCCCCCTGGCACCCGGGCTGCTAGGGGCACCGCCGGTCATTCAGGCGGGAGAAGGGGCAGGGCCCTCCGAGCCCCCGACCTCCTTCGAAGGCCCCCGCGCCAAAACCTGTGGGCCCGGGGTCCCGCTTGCCAGCTCCCTCCCCTCGACCCGCCCCACCGCGAGCCACACAGCCAGGGGATTGGGCCTGAAGGCCTCCTGGGGGCTAACACAAACCCTAGGTGGGACCCCGAGGGGCCCCTCCCAAGGGGCTTGGCGACCCAACGCCGGGGATTGGGAACCACTGAACCCCAGCGCTGGAATCACCCTGCAGCCCCCCGCCACTCTGGCCGCTAGGGGCGCCGCCGATCATTCAGGCGGGAGAAGGAGCAGGGCCCACCTAGCCCCTGATGACCTTCGAAGGCCCCCGCGCCAAAACGGTTGGGCCCACGCTCCCTCTCCTCAGCACCCTCAGCTCGGCCTACCCCTCTGCTCGCCGCACATCCAGCAGGTCGGGCTTGCCGGCCTCCCGGGGGCTAACACTAACTCTAGGTGGGCTCCTGAGGGGCCCCACCCAAGGGGCCTGGCGCCTCAACGCCGGAGATTGGGGACCCGAGACCCAGCGCCGGACTCACCCTGCAGCCCCCCGCCACCTGGGCCGCTAGGGGGCCCGCCTGTCATTCAGGGCGGGAGAACGGGCAGGGCCTTCTGTGACCCAGGCAACCTTCGAAGCCCCCCCCCCCCCCCCGCTCCAAAATGTTCTGGGCCCAGGCTCCAGCTCGCCAGCGCCCTCACTCTGCCCGCCCCTCCACTCGCTGCACAGCGGGCATTTCGGGCCTGCCGGCATCCTTCTTGCTAACCCTAACCCTAGGTCAGTCCCCGAGAGGCCCCTCACAAGGGGCCTGGGGCTGCAACGCTGGGGATTGGGGACCCCCGAGCCCCAGGGCCAGACTAACACTGCTGCCGTCCACCACCTGGGCCACTAGGGGCGCTGTCTCTCATTCAGGGCTGGAGAAGGGGCAGGGCCCTCCAAGCCCCCGCGGACCTTCGATGGCCCCCTGCCACGAAGCGCTTGGGCCCACGTTCCCACTCCTCAGCGCCCTCAGCTCGGCCTGCCCCTCCGCTCGCTGCACATCCAGCAGATCGGGCTTGCCGGACTCCTGGGGGCTAACCCGAGCTCTAGGTGGCCTCCTGAGGGGCCCCATCCATGGGGCCTGGCGCCCTAACGCCGGGGATTGGGAACCTCCGAACCCCAGGACTGGACTCACCCTGCAGCCCACCGCCACCTGGGCCGTAGGAGCGCCACCGGCCATTCAGGGCTGGAGAACGGGTAGGGCCCTCCGAGTCCCCGGCTAGCTTCGAAGGCCCCGTGCGCCAAAACACTTGGGCCCACGCTCCCTCTCTCCAGCGCCCTCCCCTCGGCCCCACCCCCCCGCTCGCCACACCGCCGGTGGATCCTGCCTGCCGGCGTCCTGGGGGCTAACCCTAAGCCCAGGTGGGCACCCGGGGGGCCCCTCCCAAGGGGCCTGCCACCGCAACTCCAGGCATTGGGGACCCCCAGCCCCAGGGCAAGACTAACACTGCTGCCCCTCCACCACCTGGGCACTAGGGGCGCTGCCGCTCATTCAGGGCTGGAGAAGGGGCAGGGCCCTCTGAGCCCCCGCCGACCTTCGATGGCCCCCCGCACCAAAGCGCTTAGGCCCACGTTCCAACCAGTCAGCGCCCTCACCTCAAGCGGCCCCTCCGCTCGAAAGACAGCAGGCGGATCGGACCTGCCGGCCACCTGGGGGTAACCTTAACCCTAGGGCGGCCCCGAGGGGCCCCTCCCAAGGGGGCTTGCGCAGCCACGCCGGGGATCCTGGCCGTCTTAGCCCCAGGGGCGGACTCACCCTGCAGCCCCCTGGCACCCGGGCTGCTAGGGGCACCGCCGGTCATTCAGGCGGGAGAAGGGGCAGGGCCCTCCGAGTCCCCGACCTCCTTCGAAGGCCCCCGCGCCAAAACCTGTGGGCCCGGGGTCCCGCTTGCCAGCTCCCTCCCCTCGACCCGCCCCACCGCGAGCCTCACAGCCAGGGGATTGGGCCTGAAGGCCTCCTGGGGGCTAACACAAACCCTAGGTGGGACCCCGAGGGGCCCCTCCCAAGGGGCTTGGCGACCCAACGCCGGGGATTGGGAACCACTGAACCCCAGCGCTGGAATCACCCTGCAGCCCCCCGCCACTCTGGCCGCTAGGGGCGCCGCCGATCATTCAGGCGGGAGAAGGAGCAGGGCCCACCTACCCCTGATGACCTTCGAAGGCCCCCGCGCCAAAAGGGTTGGGCCCATGCTCCCTCTCCTCAGCACCCTCAGCTCGGCCTACCCCTCTGCTCGCCGCACATCCAGCAGGTCGGGCTTGCCGGCCTCCCGGGGGCTAACACTAACTCTAGGTGGGCTCCTGAGGGGCCCCACCCAAGGGGCCTGGCGCCTCAACGCCGGAGATTGGGGACCCGAGACCCAGCGCCGGACTCACCCTGCAGCCCCCCGCCACCTGGGCCGCTAGGGGGCCCGCCTGTCATTCAGGGCGGGAGAACGGGCAGGGCCTTCTGTGACCCAGGCAACCTTCGAAGCCCACCCCCTCCCTCCCCCCGCTCCAAAATGTTCTGGGCCCAGGCTCCAGCTCGCCAGCGCCCTCACTCTGCCCGCCCCTCCACTCGCTGCACAGCGGGCATTTCGGGCCTGCCGGCATCCTTCTTGCTAACCCTAACCCTAGGTCAGTCCCCGAGAGGCCCCTCACAAGGGGCCTGGGGCTGCAACGCTGGGGATTGGGGACCCCCGAGCCCCAGGGCCAGACTAACACTGCTGCCGTCCACCACCTGGGCCACTAGGGGCGCTGTCTCTCATTCAGGGCTGGAGAAGGGGCAGGGCCCTCCAAGCCCCCGCGGACCTTCGATGGCCCCCCGCCCCGAAGCGCTTGGGCCCACGTTCCCACTCCTCAGCGCCCTCAGCTCGGCCTGCCCCTCCGCTCGCTGCACATCCAGCAGATCGGGCTTGCCGGACTCCTGGGGGCTAACCCGAGCTCTAGGTGGCCTCCTGAGGGGCCCCATCCATGGGGCCTGGCGCCCTAACGCCGGGGATTGGGAACCTCCGAACCCCAGGACTGGACTCACCCTGCAGCCCACCGCCACCTGGGCCGTAGGGGCGCCACCGGCCATTCAGGGCTGGAGAACGGGTAGGGCCCTCCGAGTCCCCGGCTAGCTTCGAAGGCCCCGTGCGCCAAAACACTTGGGCCCACGCTCCCTCTCTCCAGCGCCCTCCCCTCGGCCCCACCCCCCCGCTCGCCACACCGCCGGTGGATCCTGCCTGCCGGCGTCCTGGGGGCTAACTCTAAGCCCAGGTGGGCCCCCGGGGGCCCCTCCCAAGGGGCCTGCCACCGCAACTCCAGGCATTGGGGACCCCCAGCCCCAGGGCAAGACTAACACTGCTGCCCCTCCACCACCTGGGCACTAGGGGCGCTGCCGCTCATTCAGGGCTGAAGAAGGGGCAGGGCCCTCTGAGCCCCCGCCGACCTTCGATGGCCCCCCGCCCCAAAGCGCTTAGGCCCACGTTCCCACCAGTCAGCGCCCTCACCTCAAGCGGCCCCTCCGCTCGAAAGACAGCAGGCGGATCGGACCTGCCGGCCACCTGGGGGTAACCTTAACCCTAGGGCGGTCCCCGAGGGGCCCCTCCCAAGGGGCCTTGCGCAGCCACGCCGGGGATCCTGGCCGTCTTAGCCCCAGGGCCGGACTCACCCTGCAGCCCCCTGGCACCCGGGCTGCTAGGGGCACCACCGGTCATTCAGGCAGGAGAAGGGGCAGGGCCCTCCGAGCCCCCGACCTCCTACGAAGGCCCCCGCGCCAAAACCTGTGGGCCTGGGGTCCCGCTTGCCAGCTCCCTCCCCTCGACCCGCCCCACCGCGAGCCTCACAGCCAGGGGATTGGGCCTGAAGGCCTCCTGGGGGCTAACACAAACCCTAGGTGGGACCCCGAGGGGCCCCTCCCAAGGGGCTTGGCGACCCAACGCCGGGGATTGGGAACCACTGAACCCCAGCGCTGGAATCACCCTGCAGCCCCCCGCCACTCTGGCCGCTAGGGGCGCCGCCGATCATTCAGGCGGGAGAAGGAGCAGGGCCCACCTAGCCCCTGATGACCTTCGAAGGCCCCCGCGCCAAAAGGGTTGGGCCCATGCTCCCTCTCCTCAGCACCCTCAGCTCGGCCTACCCCTCTGCTCGCCGCACATCCAGCAGGTCGGGCTTGCCGGCCTCCCGGGGGCTAACACTAACTCTAGGTGGGCTCCTGAGGGGCCCCACCCAAGGGGCCTGGCGCCTCAACGCCGGAGATTGGGGACCCGAGACCCAGCGCCGGACTCACCCTGCAGCCCCCCGCCACCTGGGCCGCTAGGGGGCCCGCCTGTCATTCAGGGCGGGAGAACGGGCAGGGCCTTCTGTGACCCAGGCAACCTTCGAAGCCCACCCCCTCCCTCCCCCCGCTCCAAAATGTTCTGGGCCCAGGCTCCAGCTCGCCAGCGCCCTCACTCTGCCCGCCCCTCCACTCGCTGCACAGCGGGCATTTCGGGCCTGCCGGCATCCTTCTTGCTAACCCTAACCCTAGGTCAGTCCCCGAGAGGCCCCTCACAAGGGGCCTGGGGCTGCAACGCTGGGGATTGGGGACCCCCGAGCCCCAGGGCCAGACTAACACTGCTGCCGTCCACCACCTGGGCCACTAGGGGCGCTGTCTCTCATTCAGGGCTGGAGAAGGGGCAGGGCCCTCCAAGCCCCCGCGGACCTTCGATGGCCCCCCGCCCCGAAGCGCTTGGGCCCACGTTCCCACTCCTCAGCGCCCTCAGCTCGGCCTGCCCCTCCGCTCGCTGCACATCCAGCAGATCGGGCTTGCCGGACTCCTGGGGGCTAACCCGAGCTCTAGGTGGCCTCCTGAGGGGCCCCATCCATGGGGCCTGGCGCCCTAACGCCGGGGATTGGGATCCTCCGAACCCCAGGACTGGACTCACCCTGCAGCCCACCGCCACCTGGGCCGTAGGAGCGCCACCGGCCATTCAGGGCTGGAGAACGGGTAGGGCCCTCCGAGTCCCCGGCTAGCTTCGAAGGCCCCGTGCGCCAAAACACTTGGGCCCACGCTCCCTCTCTCCAGCGCCCTCCCCTCGGCCCCACCCCCCCGCTCGCCACACCGCCGGTGGATCCTGCCTGCCGGCGTCCTGGGGGCTAACCCTAAGCCCAGGTGGGCCCCCGGGGGCCCCTCCCAAGGGGCCTGCCACCGCAACTCCAGGCATTGGGGACCCCCAGCCCCAGGGCAAGACTAACACTGCTGCCCCTCCACCACCTGGGCACTAGGGGCGCTGCCGCTCATTCAGGGCTGGAGAAGGGGCAGGGCCCTCTGAGCCCCCGCCGACCTTCGATGGCCCCCCGCCCCAAAGCGCTTAGGCCCACGTTCCCACCAGTCAGCGCCCTCACCTCAAGCGGCCCCTCCGCTCGAAAGACAGCAGGCGGATCGGACCTGCCGGCCACCTGGGGGTAACCTTAACCCTAGGGCGGTCCCCGAGGGGCCCCTCCCAAGGGGCCTTGCGCAGCCACGCCGGGGATCCTGGCCGTCTTAGCCCCAGGGCCGGACTCACCCTGCAGCCCCCTGGCACCCGGGCTGCTAGGGGCACCACCGGTCATTCAGGCAGGAGAAGGGGCAGGGCCCTCCGAGCCCCCGACCTCCTACGAAGGCCCCCGCGCCAAAACCTGTGGGCCCGGGGTCCCGCTTGCCAGCTCCCTCCCCTCGACCCGCCCCACCGCGAGCCTCACAGCCAGGGGATTGGGCCTGAAGGCCTCCTGGGGGCTAACACAAACCCTAGGTGGGACCCCGAGGGGCCCCTCCCAAGGGGCTTGGCGACCCAACGCCGGGGATTGGGAACCACTGAACCCCAGCGCTGGAATCACCCTGCAGCCCCCCGCCACTCTGGCCGCTAGGGGCGCCGCCGATCATTCAGGCGGGAGAAGGAGCAGGGCCCACCTAGCCCCTGATGACCTTCGAAGGCCCCCGCGCCAAAACGGATGGGCCCACGCTCCCTCTCCTCAGCACCCTCAGCTCGGCCTACCCCTCTGCTCGCCGCACATCCAGCAGGTCGGGCTTGCCGGCCTCCCGGGGGCTAACACTAACTCTAGGTGGGCTCCTGAGGGGCCCCACCCAAGGGGCCTGGCGCCTCAACGCCGGAGATTGGGGACCCGAGACCCAGCGCCGGACTCACCCTGCAGCCCCCCGCCACCTGGGCCGCTAGGGGGCCCGCCTGTCATTCAGGGCGGGAGAACGGGCAGGGCCGTCTGTGCCCCAGGCAACCTTCGAAGCCCCCCCCCCCCCCCCCCCCGCTCCAAAATGTTCTGGGCCCAGGCTCCAGCTCGCCAGCGCCCTCACTCTGCCCGCCCCTCCACTCGCTGCACAGCGGGCATTTCGGGCCTGCCGGCATCCTTCTTGCTAACCCTAACCCTAGGTCAGTCCCCGAGAGGCCCCTCACAAGGGGTCTGGGGCTGCAACGCTGGGGATTGGGGACCCCCGAGCCCCAGGGCCAGACTAACACTGCTGCCGTCCACCACCTGGGCCACTAGGGGCGCTGTCTCTCATTCAGGGCTGGAGAAGGGGCAGGGCCCTCCAAGCCCCCGCGGACCTTCGATGGCCCCCCGCCCCAAAGCTCTTGGGCCCACGTTCCCACTCCTCAGCGCCCTCAGCTCGGCCTGCCCCTCCGCTCGCTGCACATCCAGCAGATCGGGCTTGCCGGACTCCTGGGGGCTAACCCGAGCTCTAGGTGGCCTCCTGAGGGGCCCCATCCATGGGACCTGGCGCCCTAACGCCGGGGATTGGGAACCTCCGAACCCCAGGACTGGACTCACCCTGCAGCCCACCGCCACCTGGGCCGTAGGGGCGCCACCGGCCATTCAGGGCTGGAGAACGGGTAGGGCCCTCCGAGTCCCCGGCTAGCTTCGAAGGCCCCGTGCGCCAAAACACTTGGGCCCACGCTCCCTCTCTCCAGCGCCCTCCCCTCGGCCCCACCCCCCCGCTCGCCACACCGCCGGTGGATCCTGCCTGCCGGCGTCCTGGGGGCTAACCCTAAGCCCAGGTGGGCCCCCGGGGGCCCCTCCCAAGGGGCCTGCCACCGCAACTCCAGGCATTGGGGACCCCCAGCCCCAGGGCAAGACTAACACTGCTGCCCCTCCACCACCTGGGCACTAGGGGCGCTGCCGCTCATTCAGGGCTGGAGAAGGGGCAGGGCCCTCTGAGCCCCCGCCGACCTTCGATGGCCCCCCGCCCCAAAGCGCTTAGGCCCACGTTCCCACCAGTCAGCGCCCTCACCTCAAGCGGCCCCTCCGCTCGAAAGACAGCAGGCGGATCGGACCTGCCGGCCACCTGGGGGTAACCTTAACCCTAGGGCGGTCCCCGAGGGGCCCCTCCCAAGGGGCCTTGCGCAGCCACGCCGGGGATCCTGGCCGTCTTAGCCCCAGGGCCGGACTCACCCTGCAGCCCCCTGGCACCCGGGCTGCTAGGGGCACCGCCGGTCATTCAGGCGGGAGAAGGGGCAGGGCCCTCCGAGCCCCCGACCTCCTTCGAAGGCCCCCGCGCCAAAACCTGTGGGCCCGGGGTCCCGCTTGCCAGCTCCCTCCCCTCGACCCGCCCCACCGCGAGCCACACAGCCAGGGGATTGGGCCTGAAGGCCTCCTGGGGGCTAACACAAACCCTAGGTGGGACCCCGAGGGGCCCCTCCCAAGGGGCTTGGCGACCCAACGCCGGGGATTGGGAACCACTGAACCCCAGCGCTGGAATCACCCTGCAGCCCCCCGCCACTCTGGCCGCTAGGGGCGCCGCCGATCATTCAGGCGGGAGAAGGAGCAGGGCCCACCTAGCCCCTGATGACCTTCGAAGGCCCCCGCGCCAAAACGGTTGGGCCCACGCTCCCTCTCCTCAGCACCCTCAGCTCGGCCTACCCCTCTGCTCGCCGCACATCCAGCAGGTCGGGCTTGCCGGCCTCCCGGGGGCTAACACTAACTCTAGGTGGGCTCCTGAGGGGCCCCACCCAAGGGGCCTGGCGCCTCAACGCCGGAGATTGGGGACCCGAGACCCAGCGCCGGACTCACCCTGCAGCCCCCCGCCACCTGGGCCGCTAGGGGGCCCGCCTGTCATTCAGGGCGGGAGAACGGGCAGGGCCTTCTGTGACCCAGGCAACCTTCGAAGCCCCCCCCCCCCCCGCTCCAAAATGTTCTGGGCCCAGGCTCCAGCTCGCCAGCGCCCTCACTCTGCCCGCCCCTCCACTCGCTGCACAGCGGGCATTTCGGGCCTGCCGGCATCCTTCTTGCTAACCCTAACCCTAGGTCAGTCCCCGAGAGGCCCCTCACAAGGGGCCTGGGGCTGCAACGCTGGGGATTGGGGACCCCCGAGCCCCAGGGCCAGACTAACACTGCTGCCGTCCACCACCTGGGCCACTAGGGGCGCTGTCTCTCATTCAGGGCTGGAGAAGGGGCAGGGCCCTCCAAGCCCCCGCGGACCTTCGATGGCCCCCTGCCACGAAGCGCTTGGGCCCACGTTCCCACTCCTCAGCGCCCTCAGCTCGGCCTGCCCCTCCGCTCGCTGCACATCCAGCAGATCGGGCTTGCCGGACTCCTGGGGGCTAACCCGAGCTCTAGGTGGCCTCCTGAGGGGCCCCATCCATGGGGCCTGGCGCCCTAACGCCGGGGATTGGGAACCTCCGAACCCCAGGACTGGACTCACCCTGCAGCCCACCGCCACCTGGGCCGTAGGAGCGCCACCGGCCATTCAGGGCTGGAGAACGGGTAGGGCCCTCCGAGTCCCCGGCTAGCTTCGAAGGCCCCGTGCGCCAAAACACTTGGGCCCACGCTCCCTGTCTCCAGCGCCCTCCCCTCGGCCCCACCCCCCCGCTCGCCACACCGCCGGTGGATCCTGCCTGCCGGCGTCCTGGGGGCTAACCCTAAGCCCAGGTGGGCACCCGGGGGGCCCCTCCCAAGGGGCCTGCCACCGCAACTCCAGGCATTGGGGACCCCCAGCCCCAGGGCAAGACTAACACTGCTGCCCCTCCACCACCTGGGCACTAGGGGCGCTGCCGCTCATTCAGGGCTGGAGAAGGGGCAGGGCCCTCTGAGCCCCCGCCGACCTTCGATGGCCCCCCGCACCAAAGCGCTTAGGCCCACGTTCCAACCAGTCAGCGCCCTCACCTCAAGCGGCCCCTCCGCTCGAAAGACAGCAGGCGGATCGGACCTGCCGGCCATCTGGGGGTAACCTTAACCCTAGGGCGGCCCCGAGGGGCCCCTCCCAAGGGGGCTTGCGCAGCCACGCCGGGGATCCTGGCCGTCTTAGCCCCAGGGGCGGACTCACCCTGCAGCCCCCTGGCACCCGGGCTGCTAGGGGCACCGCCGGTCATTCAGGCGGGAGAAGGGGCAGGGCCCTCCGAGTCCCCGACCTCCTTCGAAGGCCCCCGCGCCAAAACCTGTGGGCCCGGGGTCCCGCTTGCCAGCTCCCTCCCCTCGACCCGCCCCACCGCGAGCCTCACAGCCAGGGGATTGGGCCTGAAGGCCTCCTGGGGGCTAACACAAACCCTAGGTGGGACCCCGAGGGGCCCCTCCCAAGGGGCTTGGCGACCCAACGCCGGGGATTGGGAACCACTGAACCCCAGCGCTGGAATCACCCTGCAGCCCCCCGCCACTCTGGCCGCTAGGGGCGCCGCCGATCATTCAGGCGGGAGAAGGAGCAGGGCCCACCTACCCCTGATGACCTTCGAAGGCCCCCGCGCCAAAGGGGTTGGGCCCATGCTCCCTCTCCTCAGCACCCTCAGCTCGGCCTACCCCTCTGCTCGCCGCACATCCAGCAGGTCGGGCTTGCCGGCCTCCCGGGGGCTAACACTAACTCTAGGTGGGCTCCTGAGGGGCCCCACCCAAGGGGCCTGGCGCCTCAACGCCGGAGATTGGGGACCCGAGACCCAGCGCCGGACTCACCCTGCAGCCCCCCGCCACCTGGGCCGCTAGGGGGCCCGCCTGTCATTCAGGGCGGGAGAACGGGCAGGGCCTTCTGTGACCCAGGCAACCTTCGAAGCCCACCCCCTCCCTCCCCCCGCTCCAAAATGTTCTGGGCCCAGGCTCCAGCTCGCCAGCGCCCTCACTCTGCCCGCCCCTCCACTCGCTGCACAGCGGGCATTTCGGGCCTGCCGGCATCCTTCTTGCTAACCCTAACCCTAGGTCAGTCCCCGAGAGGCCCCTCACAAGGGGCCTGGGGCTGCAACGCTGGGGATTGGGGACCCCCGAGCCCCAGGGCCAGACTAACACTGCTGCCGTCCACCACCTGGGCCACTAGGGGCGCTGTCTCTCATTCAGGGCTGGAGAAGGGGCAGGGCCCTCCAAGCCCCCGCGGACCTTCGATGGCCCCCCGCCCCGAAGCGCTTGGGCCCACGTTCCCACTCCTCAGCGCCCTCAGCTCGGCCTGCCCCTCCGCTCGCTGCACATCCAGCAGATCGGGCTTGCCGGACTCCTGGGGGCTAACCCGAGCTCTAGGTGGCCTCCTGAGGGGCCCCATCCATGGGGCCTGGCGCCCTAACGCCGGGGATTGGGAACCTCCGAACCCCAGGACTGGACTCACCCTGCAGCCCACCGCCACCTGGGCCGTAGGGGCGCCACCGGCCATTCAGGGCTGGAGAACGGGTAGGGCCCTCCGAGTCCCCGGCTAGCTTCGAAGGCCCCGTGCGCCAAAACACTTGGGCCCACGCTCCCTGTCTCCAGCGCCCTCCCCTCGGCCCCACCCCCCCGCTCGCCACACCGCCGGTGGATCCTGCCTGCCGGCGTCCTGGGGGCTAACCCTAAGCCCAGGTGGGCACCCGGGGGGCCCCTCCCAAGGGGCCTGCCACCGCAACTCCAGGCATTGGGGACCCCCAGCCCCAGGGCAAGACTAACACTGCTGCCCCTCCACCACCTGGGCACTAGGGGCGCTGCCGCTCATTCAGGGCTGGAGAAGGGGCAGGGCCCTCTGAGCCCCCGCCGACCTTCGATGGCCCCCCGCACCAAAGCGCTTAGGCCCACGTTCCAACCAGTCAGCGCCCTCACCTCAAGCGGCCCCTCCGCTCGAAAGACAGCAGGCGGATCGGACCTGCCGGCCATCTGGGGGTAACCTTAACCCTAGGGCGGCCCCGAGGGGCCCCTCCCAAGGGGGCTTGCGCAGCCACGCCGGGGATCCTGGCCGTCTTAGCCCCAGGGGCGGACTCACCCTGCAGCCCCCTGGCACCCGGGCTGCTAGGGGCACCGCCGGTCATTCAGGCGGGAGAAGGGGCAGGGCCCTCCGAGTCCCCGACCTCCTTCGAAGGCCCCCGCGCCAAAACCTGTGGGCCCGGGGTCCCGCTTGCCAGCTCCCTCCCCTCGACCCGCCCCACCGCGAGCCTCACAGCCAGGGGATTGGGCCTGAAGGCCTCCTGGGGGCTAACACAAACCCTAGGTGGGACCCCGAGGGGCCCCTCCCAAGGGGCTTGGCGACCCAACGCCGGGGATTGGGAACCACTGAACCCCAGCGCTGGAATCACCCTGCAGCCCCCCGCCACTCTGGCCGCTAGGGGCGCCGCCGATCATTCAGGCGGGAGAAGGAGCAGGGCCCACCTACCCCTGATGACCTTCGAAGGCCCCCGCGCCAAAGGGGTTGGGCCCATGCTCCCTCTCCTCAGCACCCTCAGCTCGGCCTACCCCTCTGCTCGCCGCACATCCAGCAGGTCGGGCTTGCCGGCCTCCCGGGGGCTAACACTAACTCTAGGTGGGCTCCTGAGGGGCCCCACCCAAGGGGCCTGGCGCCTCAACGCCGGAGATTGGGGACCCGAGACCCAGCGCCGGACTCACCCTGCAGCCCCCCGCCACCTGGGCCGCTAGGGGGCCCGCCTGTCATTCAGGGCGGGAGAACGGGCAGGGCCTTCTGTGACCCAGGCAACCTTCGAAGCCCACCCCCTCCCTCCCCCCGCTCCAAAATGTTCTGGGCCCAGGCTCCAGCTCGCCAGCGCCCTCACTCTGCCCGCCCCTCCACTCGCTGCACAGCGGGCATTTCGGGCCTGCCGGCATCCTTCTTGCTAACCCTAACCCTAGGTCAGTCCCCGAGAGGCCCCTCACAAGGGGCCTGGGGCTGCAACGCTGGGGATTGGGGACCCCCGAGCCCCAGGGCCAGACTAACACTGCTGCCGTCCACCACCTGGGCCACTAGGGGCGCTGTCTCTCATTCAGGGCTGGAGAAGGGGCAGGGCCCTCCAAGCCCCCGCGGACCTTCGATGGCCCCCCGCCCCGAAGCGCTTGGGCCCACGTTCCCACTCCTCAGCGCCCTCAGCTCGGCCTGCCCCTCCGCTCGCTGCACATCCAGCAGATCGGGCTTGCCGGACTCCTGGGGGCTAACCCGAGCTCTAGGTGGCCTCCTGAGGGGCCCCATCCATGGGGCCTGGCGCCCTAACGCCGGGGATTGGGAACCTCCGAACCCCAGGACTGGACTCACCCTGCAGCCCACCGCCACCTGGGCCGTAGGGGCGCCACCGGCCATTCAGGGCTGGAGAACGGGTAGGGCCCTCCGAGTCCCCGGCTAGCTTCGAAGGCCCCGTGCGCCAAAACACTTGGGCCCACGCTCCCTCTCTCCAGCGCCCTCCCCTCGGCCCCACCCCCCCGCTCGCCACACCGCCGGTGGATCCTGCCTGCCGGCGTCCTGGGGGCTAACTCTAAGCCCAGGTGGGCCCCCGGGGGCCCCTCCCAAGGGGCCTGCCACCGCAACTCCAGGCATTGGGGACCCCCAGCCCCAGGGCAAGACTAACACTGCTGCCCCTTCACCACCTGGGCACTAGGGGCGCTGCCGCTCATTCAGGGCTGAAGAAGGGGCAGGGCCCTCTGAGCCCCCGCCGACCTTCGATGGCCCCCCGCCCCAAAGCGCTTAGGCCCACGTTCCCACCAGTCAGCGCCCTCACCTCAAGCGGCCCCTCCGCTCGAAAGACAGCAGGCGGATCGGACCTGCCGGCCACCTGGGGGTAACCTTAACCCTAGGGCGGTCCCCGAGGGGCCCCTCCCAAGGGGCCTTGCGCAGCCACGCCGGGGATCCTGGCCGTCTTAGCCCCAGGGCCGGACTCACCCTGCAGCCCCCTGGCACCCGGGCTGCTAGGGGCACCACCGGTCATTCAGGCAGGAGAAGGGGCAGGGCCCTCCGAGCCCCCAACCTCCTACGAAGGCCCCCGCGCCAAAACCTGTGGGCCCGGGGTCCCGCTTGCCAGCTCCCTCCCCTCGACCCGCCCCACCGCGAGCCTCACAGCCAGGGGATTGGGCCTGAAGGCCTCCTGGGGGCTAACACAAACCCTAGGTGGGACCCCGAGGGGCCCCTCCCAAGGGGCTTGGCGACCCAACGCCGGGGATTGGGAACCACTGAACCCCAGCGCTGGAATCACCCTGCAGCCCCCCGCCACTCTGGCCGCTAGGGGCGCCGCCGATCATTCAGGCGGGAGAAGGAGCAGGGCCCACCTAGCCCCTGATGACCTTCGAAGGCCCCCGCGCCAAAAGGGTTGGGCCCATGCTCCCTCTCCTCAGCACCCTCAGCTCGGCCTACCCCTCTGCTCGCCGCACATCCAGCAGGTCGGGCTTGCCGGCCTCCCGGGGGCTAACACTAACTCTAGGTGGGCTCCTGAGGGGCCCCACCCAAGGGGCCTGGCGCCTCAACGCCGGAGATTGGGGACCCGAGACCCAGCGCCGGACTCACCCTGCAGCCCCCCGCCACCTGGGCCGCTAGGGGGCCCGCCTGTCATTCAGGGCGGGAGAACGGGCAGGGCCTTCTGTGACCCAGGCAACCTTCGAAGCCCACCCCCTCCCTCCCCCCGCTCCAAAATGTTCTGGGCCCAGGCTCCAGCTCGCCAGCGCCCTCACTCTGCCCGCCCCTCCACTCGCTGCACAGCGGGCATTTCGGGCCTGCCGGCATCCTTCTTGCTAACCCTAACCCTAGGTCAGTCCCCGAGAGGCCCCTCACAAGGGGCCTGGGGCTGCAACGCTGGGGATTGGGGACCCCCGAGCCCCAGGGCCAGACTAACACTGCTGCCGTCCACCACCTGGGCCACTAGGGGCGCTGTCTCTCATTCAGGGCTGGAGAAGGGGCAGGGCCCTCCAAGCCCCCGCGGACCTTCGATGGCCCCCCGCCCCGAAGCGCTTGGGCCCACGTTCCCACTCCTCAGCGCCCTCAGCTCGGCCTGCCCCTCCGCTCGCTGCACATCCAGCAGATCGGGCTTGCCGGACTCCTGGGGGCTAACCCGAGCTCTAGGTGGCCTCCTGAGGGGCCCCATCCATGGGGCCTGGCGCCCTAACGCCGGGGATTGGGATCCTCCGAACCCCAGGACTGGACTCACCCTGCAGCCCACCGCCACCTGGGCCGTAGGAGCGCCACCGGCCATTCAGGGCTGGAGAACGGGTAGGGCCCTCCGAGTCCCCGGCTAGCTTCGAAGGCCCCGTGCGCCAAAACACTTGGGCCCACGCTCCCTCTCTCCAGCGCCCTCCCCTCAGCCCCACCCCCCCGCTCGCCACACCGCCGGTGGATCCTGCCTGCCGGCGTCCTGGGGGCTAACCCTAAGCCCAGGTGGGCCCCCGGGGGGCCCCTCCCAAGGGGCCTGCCACCGCAACTCCAGGCATTGGGGACCCCCAGCCCCAGGGCAAGACTAACACTGCTGCCCCTCCACCACCTGGGCACTAGGGGCGCTGCCGCTCATTCAGGGCTGGAGAAGGGGCAGGGCCCTCTG
Organism: Ursus arctos; assembly: GCF_023065955.2. Taxonomy (NCBI): domain Eukaryota; kingdom Metazoa; phylum Chordata; class Mammalia; order Carnivora; family Ursidae; genus Ursus; species Ursus arctos. The sequence goes on along the minus strand of NW_026622788.1, from coordinate 58,122 downwards.
AGCCCCCGCCGACCTTCGATGGCCCCCCGCCCCAAAGCGCTTAGGCCCACGTTCCCACCAGTCAGCGCCCTCACCTCAAGCGGCCCCTCCGCTCGAAAGACAGCAGGCGGATCGGACCTGCCGGCCACCTGGGGGTAACCTTAACCCTAGGGCGGTCCCCGAGGGGCCCCTCCCAAGGGGCCTTGCGCAGCCACGCCGGGGATCCTGGCCGTCTTAGCCCCAGGGCCGGACTCACCCTGCAGCCCCCTGGCACCCGGGCTGCTAGGGGCACCGCCGGTCATTCAGGCAGGAGAAGGGGCAGGGCCCTCCGAGCCCCCGACCTCCTACGAAGGCCCCCGCGCCAAAACCTGTGGGCCCGGGGTCCCGCTTGCCAGCTCCCTCCCCTCGACCCGCCCCACCGCGAGCCTCACAGCCAGGGGATTGGGCCTGAAGGCCTCCTGGGGGCTAACACAAACCCTAGGTGGGACCCCGAGGGGCCCCTCCCAAGGGGCTTGGCGACCCAACGCCGGGGATTGGGAACCACTGAACCCCAGCGCTGGAATCACCCTGCAGCCCCCCGCCACTCTGGCCGCTAGGGGCGCCGCCGATCATTCAGGCGGGAGAAGGAGCAGGGCCCACCTAGCCCCTGATGACCTTCGAAGGCCCCCGCGCCAAAACGGATGGGCCCACGCTCCCTCTCCTCAGCACCCTCAGCTCGGCCTACCCCTCTGCTCGCCGCACATCCAGCAGGTCGGGCTTGCCGGCCTCCCGGGGGCTAACACTAACTCTAGGTGGGCTCCTGAGGGGCCCCACCCAAGGGGCCTGGCGCCTCAACGCCGGAGATTGGGGACCCGAGACCCAGCGCCGGACTCACCCTGCAGCCCCCCGCCACCTGGGCCGCTAGGGGGCCCGCCTGTCATTCAGGGCGGGAGAACGGGCAGGGCCGTCTGTGCCCCAGGCAACCTTCGAAGCCCCCCCCCCCCCCCCGCTCCAAAATGTTCTGGGCCCAGGCTCCAGCTCGCCAGCGCCCTCACTCTGCCCGCCCCTCCACTCGCTGCACAGCGGGCATTTCGGGCCTGCCGGCATCCTTCTTGCTAACCCTAACCCTAGGTCAGTCCCCGAGAGGCCCCTCACAAGGGGTCTGGGGCTGCAACGCTGGGGATTGGGGACCCCCGAGCCCCAGGGCCAGACTAACACTGCTGCCGTCCACCACCTGGGCCACTAGGGGCGCTGTCTCTCATTCAGGGCTGGAGAAGGGGCAGGGCCCTCCAAGCCCCCGCGGACCTTCGATGGCCCCCCGCCCCAAAGCTCTTGGGCCCACGTTCCCACTCCTCAGCGCCCTCAGCTCGGCCTGCCCCTCCGCTCGCTGCACATCCAGCAGATCGGGCTTGCCGGACTCCTGGGGGCTAACCCGAGCTCTAGGTGGCCTCCTGAGGGGCCCCATCCATGGGGCCTGGCGCCCTAACGCCGGGGATTGGGAACCTCCGAACCCCAGGACTGGACTCACCCTGCAGCCCACCGCCACCTGGGCCGTAGGGGCGCCACCGGCCATTCAGGGCTGGAGAACGGGTAGGGCCCTCCGAGTCCCCGGCTAGCTTCGAAGGCCCCGTGCGCCAAAACACTTGGGCCCACGCTCCCTGTCTCCAGCGCCCTCCCCTCGGCCCCACCCCCCCGCTCGCCACACCGCCGGTGGATCCTGCCTGCCGGCGTCCTGGGGGCTAACCCTAAGCCCAGGTGGGCCCCCGGGGGGCCCCTCCCAAGGGGCCTGCCACCGCAACTCCAGGCATTGGGGACCCCCAGCCCCAGGGCAAGACTAACACTGCTGCCCCTCCACCACCTGGGCACTAGGGGCGCTGCCGCTCATTCAGGGCTGGAGAAGGGGCAGGGCCCTCTGAGCCCCCACCGACCTTCGATGGCCCCCCGCCCCAAAGCGCTTAGGCCCACGTTCCCACCAGTCAGCGCCCTCACCTCAAGCGGCCCCTCCGCTCGAAAGACAGCAGGCGGATCGGACCTGCCGGCCACCTGGGGGTAACCTTAACCCTAGGGCGGTCCCCGAGGGGCCCCTCCCAAGGGGCCTTGCGCAGCCACGCCGGGGATCCTGGCCGTCTTAGCCCCAGGGCCGGACTCACCCTGCAGCCCCCTGGCACCCGGGCTGCTAGGGGCACCACCGGTCATTCAGGCAGGAGAAGGGGCAGGGCCCTCCGAGCCCCCGACCTCCTACGAAGGCCCCCGCGCCAAAACCTGTGGGCCCGGGGTCCCGCTTGCCAGCTCCCTCCCCTCGACCCGCCCCACCGCGAGCCTCACAGCCAGGGGATTGGGCCTGAAGGCCTCCTGGGGGCTAACACAAACCCTAGGTGGGACCCCGAGGGGCCCCTCCCAAGGGGCTTGGCGACCCAACGCCGGGGATTGGGAACCACTGAACCCCAGCGCTGGAATCACCCTGCAGCCCCCCGCCACTCTGGCCGCTAGGGGCGCCGCCGATCATTCAGGCGGGAGAAGGAGCAGGGCCCACCTAGCCCCTGATGACCTTCGAAGGCCCCCGCGCCAAAACGGATGGGCCCACGCTCCCTCTCCTCAGCACCCACAGCTCGGCCTACCCCTCTGCTCGCCGCACATCCAGCAGGTCGGGCTTGCCGGCCTCCCGGGGGCTAACACTAACTCTAGGTGGGCTCCTGAGGGGCCCCACCCAAGGGGCCTGGCGCCTCAACGCCGGAGATTGGGGACCCGAGACCCAGCGCCGGACTCACCCTGCAGCCCCCCGCCACCTGGGCCGCTAGGGGGCCCGCCTGTCATTCAGGGCGGGAGAACGGGCAGGGCCGTCTGTGCCCCAGGCAACCTTCGAAGCCCCCCCCCCCCCCCCCCGCTCCAAAATGTTCTGGGCCCAGGCTCCAGCTCGCCAGCGCCCTCACTCTGCCCGCCCCTCCACTCGCTGCACAGCGGGCATTTCGGGCCTGCCGGCATCCTTCTTGCTAACCCTAACCCTAGGTCAGTCCCCGAGAGGCCCCTCACAAGGGGCCTGGGGCTGCAACGCTGGGGATTGGGGACCCCCGAGCCCCAGGGCCAGACTAACACTGCTGCCGTCCACCACCTGGGCCACTAGGGGCGCTGTCTCTCATTCAGGGCTGGAGAAGGGGCAGGGCCCTCCAAGCCCCCGCGGACCTTCGATGGCCCCCCGCCCCAAAGCTCTTGGGCCCACGTTCCCACTCCTCAGCGCCCTCAGCTCGGCCTGCCCCTCCGCTCGCTGCACATCCAGCAGATCGGGCTTGCCGGACTCCTGGGGGCTAACCCGAGCTCTAGGTGGCCTCCTGAGGGGCCCCATCCATGGGGCCTGGCGCCCTAACGCCGGGGATTGGGAACCTCCGAACCCCAGGACTGGACTCACCCTGCAGCCCACCGCCACCTGGGCCGTAGGGGCGCCACCGGCCATTCAGGGCTGGAGAACGGGTAGGGCCCTCCGAGTCCCCGGCTAGCTTCGAAGGCCCCGTGCGCCAAAACACTTGGGCCCACGCTCCCTCTCTCCAGCGCCCTCCCCTCGGCCCCACCCCCCCGCTCGCCACACCGCCGGTGGATCCTGCCTGCCGGCGTCCTGGGGGCTAACCCTAAGCCCAGGTGGGCCCCCGGGGGGCCCCTCCCAAGGGGCCTGCCACCGCAACTCCAGGCATTGGGGACCCCCAGCCCCAGGGCAAGACTAACACTGCTGCCCCTCCACCACCTGGGCACTAGGGGCGCTGCCGCTCATTCAGGGCTGGAGAAGGGGCAGGGCCCTCTGAGCCCCCACCGACCTTCCATGGCCCCCCGCCCCAAAGCGCTTAGGCCCACGTTCCCACCAGTCAGCGCCCTCACCTCAAGCGGCCCCTCCGCTCGAAAGACAGCAGGCGGATCGGACCTGCCGGCCACCTGGGGGTAACCTTAACCCTAGGGCGGTCCCCGAGGGGCCCCTCCCAAGGGGCCTTGCGCAGCCACGCCGGGGATCCTGGCCGTCTTAGCCCCAGGGGCGGACTCACCCTGCAGCCCCCTGGCACCCGGGCTGCTAGGGGCACCGCCGGTCATTCAGGCGGGAGAAGGGGCAGGGCCCTCCGAGCCCCCGACCTCCTTCGAAGGCCCCCGTGCCAAAACCTGTGGGCCCGGGGTCCCGCTTGCCAGCTCCCTCCCCTCGACCCGCCCCACCGCGAGCCACACAGCCAGGGGATTGGGCCTGAAGGCCTCCTGGGGGCTAACACAAACCCTAGGTGGGACCCCGAGGGGCCCCTCCCAAGGGGCTTGGCGACCCAACGCCGGGGATTGGGAACCACTGAACCCCAGCGCTGGAATCACCCTGCAGCCCCCCGCCACTCTGGCCGCTAGGGGCGCCGCCGATCATTCAGGCGGGAGAAGGAGCAGGGCCCACCTAGCCCCTGATGACCTTCGAAGGCCCCCCGCGCCAAAACGGTTGGGCCCACGCTCCCTCTCCTCAGCACCCTCAGCTCGGCCTACCCCTCTGCTCGCCGCACATCCAGCAGGTCGGGCTTGCCGGCCTCCCGGGGGCTAACACTAACTCTAGGTGGGCTCCTGAGGGGCCCCACCCAAGGGGCCTGGCGCCTCAACGCCGGAGATTGGGGACCCGAGACCCAGCGCCGGACTCACCCTGCAGCCCCCCGCCACCTGGGCCGCTAGGGGGCCCGCCTGTCATTCAGGGCGGGAGAACGGGCAGGGCCGTCTGTGCCCCAGGCAACCTTCGAAGCCCCCACCCCCCCCCCCCCGCTCCAAAATGTTCTGGGCCCAGGCTCCAGCTCGCCAGCGCCCTCACTCTGCCCGCCCCTCCACTCGCTGCACAGCGGGCATTTCGGGCCTGCCGGCATCCTTCTTGCTAACCCTAACCCTAGGTCAGTCCCCGAGAGGCCCCTCACAAGGGGCCTGGGGCTGCAACGCTGGGGATTGGGGACCCCCGAGCCCCAGGGCCAGACTAACACTGCTGCCGTCCACCACCTGGGCCACTAGGGGCGCTGTCTCTCATTCAGGGCTGGAGAAGGGGCAGGGCCCTCCAAGCCCCCGCGGACCTTCGATGGCCCCCTGCCCCGAAGCGCTTGGGCCCCCGTTCCCACTCCTCAGCGCCCTCAGCTCGGCCTGCCCCTCCGCTCGCTGCACATCCAGCAGATCGGGCTTGCCGGACTCCTGGGGGCTAACCCGAGCTCTAGGTGGCCTCCTGAGGGGCCCCATCCATGGGGCCTGGCGCCCTAACGCCGGGGATTGGGAACCTCCGAACCCCAGGACTGGACTCACCCTGCAGCCCACCGCCACCTGGGCCGTAGGGGCGCCACCGGCCATTCAGGGCTGGAGAACGGGTAGGGCCCTCCGAGTCCCCGGCTAGCTTCGAAGGCCCCGTGCGCCAAAACACTTGGGCCCACGCTCCCTCTCTCCAGCGCCCTCCCCTCGGCCCCACCCCCCCGCTCGCCACACCGCCGGTGGATCCTGCCTGCCGGCGTCCTGGGGGCTAACCCTAAGCCCAGGTGGGCCCCTGGGGGGCCCCTCCCAAGGGGCCTGCCACCGCAACTCCAGGCATTGGGGACCCCCAGCCCCAGGGCAAGACTAACACTGCTGCCCCTCCACCACCTGGGCACTAGGGGCGCTGCCGCTCATTCAGGGCTGGAGAAGGGGCTGGGCCCTCTGAGCCCCCGCCGACCTTCGATGGCCCCCCGCCCCAAAGCGCTTAGGCCCACGTTCCCACCAGTCAGCGCCCTCACCTCAAGCGGGTCCCTCCGCTCGAAAGACAGCAGGCGGATCGGACCTGGGGCCACCTGGGGGTAACCTTAACCCTAGGGCGGTCCCCGAGGGCCCCCTCCCAAGGGGCCTTGCGCAGCCACGCCGGGGATCCTGGCCGTCTTAGCCCCAGGGGCGGACTCACCCTGCAGCCCCCTGGCACCCGGGCTGCTAGGGGCACCGCCGGTCATTCAGGCGGGAGAAGGGGCAGGGCCCTCCGAGCCCCCGACCTCCTTCGAAGGCCCCCGCGCCAAAACCTGTGGGCCCGGGGTCCCGCTTGCCAGCTCCCTCCCCTCGACCCGCCCCAACGCGAGCCTCACAGCCAGGGGATTGGGCCTGAAGGCCTCCTGGGGGCTAACACGAACCATAGGTGGGACCCCGAGGGGCCCCTCCCAAGGGGCTTGGCGACCCAACGCCGGGGATTGGGAACCACTGAACCCCAGCGCTGGAATCACCCTGCAGCCCCCCGCCACTCTGGCCGCTAGGGGCGCCGCCGATCATTCAGGCGGGAGAAGGAGCAGGGCCCACCTAGCCCCTGATGACCTTCGAAGGCCCCCGCGCCAAAACGGTTGGGCCCACGCTCCCTCTCCTCAGCACCCTCAGCTCGGCCTACCCCTCTGCTCGCCGCACATCCAGCAGGTCGGGCTTGCCGGCCTCCCGGGGGCTAACACTAACTCTAGGTGGGCTCCTGAGGGGCCCCACCCAAGGGGCCTGGCGCCTCAACGCCGGAGATTGGGGACCCGAGACCCAGCGCCGGACTCACCCTGCAGCCCCCCGCCACCTGGGCCGCTAGGGGGCCCGCCTGTCATTCAGGGCGGGAGAACGGGCAGGGCCTTCTGTGACCCAGGCAACCTTCGAAGCCCACCCCCCCCCCGCTCCAAAATGTTCTGGGCCCAGGCTCCAGCTCGCCAGCGCCCTCACTCTGCCCGCCCCTCCACTCGCTGCACAGCGGGCATTTCGGGCCTGCCGGCATCCTTCTTGCTAACCCTAACCCTAGGTCAGTCCCCGAGAGGCCCCTCACAAGGGGCCTGGGGCTGCAACGCTGGGGATTGGGGACCCCCGAGCCCCAGGGCCAGAATAACACTGCTGCCGTCCACCACCTGGGCCACTAGGGGCGCTGTCTCTCATTCAGGGCTGGAGAAGGGGCAGGGCCCTCCAAGCCCCCGCGGACCTTCGATGGCCCCCTTCCCCGAAGCGCTTGGGCCCCCGTTCCCACTCCTCAGCGCCTTCAGCTCGGCCTGCCCCTCCGCTCGCTGCACATCCAGCAGATCGGGCTTGCCGGACTCCTGGGGGCTAACCCGAGCTCTAGGTGGCCTCCTGAGGGGCCCCATCCATGGGGCCTGGCGCCCTAACGCCGGGGATTAGGAACCTCCGAACCCCAGGACTGGACTCACCCTGCAGCCCACCGCCACCTGGGCCGTAGGGGCGCCACCGGCCATTCAGGGCTGGAGAACGGGTAGGGCCCTCCGAGTCCCCGGCTAGCTTCGAAGGCCCCGTGCGCCAAAACACTTGGGCCCACGCTCCCTCTCTCCAGCGCCCTCCCCTCGGCCCCACCCCCCCGCTCGCCACACCGCCGGTGGATCCTGCCTGCCGGCGTCCTGGGGGCTAACCCTAAGCCCAGGTGGGCCCCCGGGGGGCCCCTCCCAAGGGGCCTGCCACCGCAACTCCAGGCATTGGGGACCCCCAGCCCCAGGGCAAGACTAACACTGCTGCCCCTCCACCACCTGGGCACTAGGGGCGCTGCCGCTCATTCAGGGCTGGAGAAGGGGCAGGGCCCTCTGAGCCCACGCCGACCTTCGATGGCCCCCCGCCCCAAAGCGCTTAGGCCCACGTTCCCACCAGTCAGCGCCCTCACCTCAAGCGGCCCCTCCGCTCGAAAGACAGCAGGCGGATCGGACCTGCCGGCCACCTGGGGGTAACCTTAACCCTAGGGCGGTCCCCGAGGGGCCCCTCCCAAGGGGCCTTGCGCAGCCACGCCGGGGATCCTGGACGTCTTAGCCCCAGGGCCGGACTCACCCTGCAGCCCCCTGGCACCCGGGCTGCTAGGGGCACCGACGGTCATTCAGGCGGGAGAAGGGCCAGGGCCCTCCGAGCCCCCGACCTCCTTCGAAGACCCCCGCGCCAGAACCTGTGGGGCGGGGTCCCACTTGCCAGCTCCCTCCCCTCGACCCGCCCCAACGCGAGCCTCACAGCCAGGGGATTGGGCCTGAAGGCCTCCTGGGGGCTAACACAAACCCTAGGTGGGACCCCGAGGGGCCCCTCCCAAGGGGCTTGGCGACCCAACGCCGGGGATTGGGAACCACTGAACCCCAGCGCTGGAATCACCCTGCAGCCCCCCGCCACTCTGGCCGCTAGGGGCGCCGCCGATCATTCAGGCGGGAGAAGGAGCAGGGCCCACCTAGCCCCTGATGACCTTCGAAGGCCCCCGCGCCAAAACGGTTGGGCCCACGCTCCCTCTCCTCAGCACCCTCAGCTCGGCCTACCCCTCTGCTCGCCGCACATCCAGCAGGTCGGGCTTGCCGGCCTCCCGGGGGCTAACACTAACTCTAGGTGGGCTCCTGAGGGGCCCCACCCAAGGGGCCTGGCGCCTCAACGCCGGAGATTGGGGACCCGAGACCCAGCGCCGGACTCACCCTGCAGCCCCCCGCCACCTGGGCCGCTAGGGGCCCGCCTGTCTTTCAGGGCAGGAGAAGGGCAGGGCCGTCTGTGCCCCAGGCAACCTTCGAAGCCCCCACCCCCCCCCCCCGGGCTCCAAAATGTTCTGGGCCCAGGCTCCAGCTCGCCAGCGCCCTCACTCTGCCCGCCCCTCCACTCGCTGCACAGCGGGCATTTCGGGCCTGCCGGCATCCTTCTTGCTAACCCTAACCCTAGGTCAGTCCCCGAGAGGCCCCTCACAAGGGGCCTGGGGCTGCAACGCTGGGGATTGGGGACCCCCGAGCCCCAGGGCCAGACTAACACTGCTGCCGTCCACCACCTGGGCCACTAGGGGCGCTGTCTCTCATTCAGGGCTGGAGAAGGGGCAGGGCCCTCCAAGCCCCCGCGGACCTTCGATGGCCCCCTGCCCCGAAGCGCTTGGGCCCACGTTCCCACTCCTCAGCGCCCTCAGCTCGGCCTGCCCCTCCGCTCGCTGCACATCCAGCAGATCGGGCTTGCCGGACTCCTGGGGGCTAACCCGAGCTCTAGGTGGCCTCCTGAGGGGCCCCATCCATGGGGCCTGGCGCCCTAACGCCGGGGATTGGGAACCTCCGAACCCCAGGACTGGACTCACCCTGCAGCCCACCGCCACCTGGGCCGTAGGGGCGCCACCGGCCATTCAGGGCTGGAGAACGGGTAGGGCCCTCCGAGTCCCCGGCTAGCTTCGAAGGCCCCGTGCGCCAAAACACTTGGGCCCACGCTCCCTCTCTCCAGCGCCCTCCCCTCGGCCCCACCCCCCCGCTCGCCACACCGCCGGTGGATCCTGCCTGCCGGCGTCCTGGGGGCTAACCCTAAGCCCAGGTGGGCCCCCGGGGGCCCCTCCCAAGGGGCCTGCCACCGCAACTCCAGGCATTGGGGACCCCCAGCCCCAGGGCAAGACTAACACTGCTGCCCCTCCACCACCTGGGCACTAGGGGCGCTGCCGCTCATTCAGGGCTGGAGAAGGGGCAGGGCCCTCTGAGCCCCCGCCGACCTTCGATGGCCCCCCGCCCCAAAGCGCTTAGGCCCACGTTCCCACCAGTCAGCGCCCTCACCTCAAGCGGCCCCTCCGCTCGAAAGACAGCAGGCGGATCGGACCTGCCGGCCACCTGGGGGTAACCTTAACCCTAGGGCGGCCCCGAGGGGCCCCTCCCAAGGGGGCTTGCGCAGCCACGCCGGGGATCCTGGCCGTCTTAGCCCCAGGGGCGGACTCACCCTGCAGCCCCCTGGCACCCGGGCTGCTAGGGGCACCGCCGGTCATTCAGGCGGGAGAAGGGGCAGGGCCCTCCGAGTCCCCGACCTCCTTCGAAGGCCCCCGCGCCAAAACCTGTGGGCCCGGGGTCCCGCTTGCCAGCTCCCTCCCCTCGACCCGCCCCACCGCGAGCCACACAGCCAGGGGATTGGGCCTGAAGGCCTCCTGGGGGCTAACACAAACCCTAGGTGGGACCCCGAGGGGCCCCTCCCAAGGGGCTTGGCGACCCAACGCCGGGGATTGGGAACCACTGAACCCCAGCGCTGGAATCACCCTGCAGCCCCCCGCCACTCTGGCCGCTAGGGGCGCCGCCGATCATTCAGGCGGGAGAAGGAGCAGGGCCCACCTACCCCTGATGACCTTCGAAGGCCCCCGCGCCAAAAGGGTTGGGCCCATGCTCCCTCTCCTCAGCACCCTCAGCTCGGCCTACCCCTCTGCTCGCCGCACATCCAGCAGGTCGGGCTTGCCGGCCTCCCGGGGGCTAACACTAACTCTAGGTGGGCTCCTGAGGGGCCCCACCCAAGGGGCCTGGCGCCTCAACGCCGGAGATTGGGGACCCGAGACCCAGCGCCGGACTCACCCTGCAGCCCCCCGCCACCTGGGCCGCTAGGGGGCCCGCCTGTCTTTCAGGGCGGGAGAACGGGCAGGGCCTTCTGTGACCCAGGCAACCTTCGAAGCCCACCCCCTCCCTCCCCCCGCTCCAAAATGTTCTGGGCCCAGGCTCCAGCTCGCCAGCGCCCTCACTCTGCCCGCCCCTCCACTCGCTGCACAGCGGGCATTTCGGGCCTGCCGGCATCCTTCTTGCTAACCCTAACCCTAGGTCAGTCCCCGAGAGGCCCCTCACAAGGGGCCTGGGGCTGCAACGCTGGGGATTGGGGACCCCCGAGCCCCAGGGCCAGACTAACACTGCTGCCGTCCACCACCTGGGCCACTAGGGGCGCTGTCTCTCATTCAGGGCTGGAGAAGGGGCAGGGCCCTCCAAGCCCCCGCGGACCTTCGATGGCCCCCCGCCCCGAAGCGCTTGGGCCCACGTTCCCACTCCTCAGCGCCCTCAGCTCGGCCTGCCCCTCCGCTCGCTGCACATCCAGCAGATCGGGCTTGCCGGACTCCTGGGGGCTAACCCGAGCTCTAGGTGGCCTCCTGAGGGGCCCCATCCATGGGGCCTGGCGCCCTAACGCCGGGGATTGGGAACCTCCGAACCCCAGGACTGGACTCACCCTGCAGCCCACCGCCACCTGGGCCGTAGGGGCGCCACCGGCCATTCAGGGCTGGAGAACGGGTAGGGCCCTCCGAGTCCCCGGCTAGCTTCGAAGGCCCCGTGCGCCAAAACACTTGGGCCCACGCTCCCTCTCTCCAGCGCCCTCCCCTCGGCCCCACCCCCCCGCTCGCCACACCGCCGGTGGATCCTGCCTGCCGGCGTCCTGGGGGCTAACTCTAAGCCCAGGTGGGCCCCCGGGGGCCCCTCCCAAGGGGCCTGCCACCGCAACTCCAGGCATTGGGGACCCCCAGCCCCAGGGCAAGACTAACACTGCTGCCCCTCCACCACCTGGGCACTAGGGGCGCTGCCGCTCATTCAGGGCTGAAGAAGGGGCAGGGCCCTCTGAGCCCCCGCCGACCTTCGATGGCCCCCCGCCCCAAAGCGCTTAGGCCCACGTTCCCACCAGTCAGCGCCCTCACCTCAAGCGGCCCCTCCGCTCGAAAGACAGCAGGCGGATCGGACCTGCCGGCCACCTGGGGGTAACCTTAACCCTAGGGCGGTCCCCGAGGGGCCCCTCCCAAGGGGCCTTGCGCAGCCACGCCGGGGATCCTGGCCGTCTTAGCCCCAGGGCCGGACTCACCCTGCAGCCCCCTGGCACCCGGGCTGCTAGGGGCACCACCGGTCATTCAGGCAGGAGAAGGGGCAGGGCCCTCCGAGCCCCCAACCTCCTACGAAGGCCCCCGCGCCAAAACCTGTGGGCCCGGGGTCCCGCTTGCCAGCTCCCTCCCCTCGACCCGCCCCACCGCGAGCCTCACAGCCAGGGGATTGGGCCTGAAGGCCTCCTGGGGGCTAACACAAACCCTAGGTGGGACCCCGAGGGGCCCCTCCCAAGGGGCTTGGCGACCCAACACCGGGGATTGGGAACCACTGAACCCCAGCGCTGGAATCACCCTGCAGCCCCCCGCCACTCTGGCCGCTAGGGGCGCCGCCGATCATTCAGGCGGGAGAAGGAGCAGGGCCCACCTAGCCCCTGATGACCTTCGAAGGCCCCCGCGCCAAAAGGGTTGGGCCCATGCTCCCTCTCCTCAGCACCCGCAGCTCGGCCTACCCCTCTGCTCGCCGCACATCCAGCAGGTCGGGCTTGCCGGCCTCCCGGGGGCTAACACTAACTCTAGGTGGGCTCCTGAGGGGCCCCACCCAAGGGGCCTGGCGCCTCAACGCCGGAGATTGGGGACCCGAGACCCAGCGCCGGACTCACCCTGCAGCCCCCCGCCACCTGGGCCGCTAGGGGGCCCGCCTGTCATTCAGGGCGGGAGAACGGGCAGGGCCTTCTGTGACCCAGGCAACCTTCGAAGCCCACCCCCCCCCGCTCCAAAATGTTCTGGGCCCAGGCTCCAGCTCGCCAGCGCCCTCACTCTGCCCGCCCCTCCACTCGCTGCACAGCGGGCATTTCGGGCCTGCCGGCATCCTTCTTGCTAACCCTAACCCTAGGTCAGTCCCCGAGAGGCCCCTCACAAGGGGCCTGGGGCTGCAACGCTGGGGATTGGGGACCCCCGAGCCCCAGGGCCAGAATAACACTGCTGCCGTCCACCACCTGGGCCACTAGGGGCGCTGTCTCTCATTCAGGGCTGGAGAAGGGGCAGGGCCCTCCAAGCCCCCGCGGACCTTCGATGGCCCCCTTCCCCGAAGCGCTTGGGCCCCCGTTCCCACTCCTCAGCGCCTTCAGCTCGGCCTGCCCCTCCGCTCGCTGCACATCCAGCAGATCGGGCTTGCCGGACTCCTGGGGGCTAACCCGAGCTCTAGGTGGCCTCCTGAGGGGCCCCATCCATGGGGCCTGGCGCCCTAACGCCGGGGATTAGGAACCTCCGAACCCCAGGACTGGACTCACCCTGCAGCCCACCGCCACCTGGGCCGTAGGGGCGCCACCGGCCATTCAGGGCTGGAGAACGGGTAGGGCCCTCCGAGTCCCCGGCTAGCTTCGAAGGCCCCGTGCGCCAAAACACTTGGGCCCACGCTCCCTCTCTCCAGCGCCCTCCCCTCGGCCCCACCCCCCCGCTCGCCACACCGCCGGTGGATCCTGCCTGCCGGCGTCCTGGGGGCTAACCCTAAGCCCAGGTGGGCCCCCGGGGGGCCCCTCCCAAGGGGCCTGCCACCGCAACTCCAGGCATTGGGGACCCCCAGCCCCAGGGCAAGACTAACACTGCTGCCCCTCCACCACCTGGGCACTAGGGGCGCTGCCGCTCATTCAGGGCTGGAGAAGGGGCAGGGCCCTCTGAGGCCACGCCGACCTTCGATGGCCCCCCGCCCCAAAGCGCTTAGGCCCACGTTCCCACCAGTCAGCGCCCTCACCTCAAGCGGCCCCTCCGCTCGAAAGACAGCAGGCGGATCGGACCTGCCGGCCACCTGGGGGTAACCTTAACCCTAGGGCGGTCCCCGAGGGGCCCCTCCCAAGGGGCCTTGCGCAGCCACGCCGGGGATCCTGGACGTCTTAGCCCCAGGGCCGGACTCACCCTGCAGCCCCCTGGCACCCGGGCTGCTAGGGGCACCGACGGTCATTCAGGCGGGAGAAGGGCCAGGGCCCTCCGAGCCCCCGACCTCCTTCGAAGACCCCCGCGCCAGAACCTGTGGGGCGGGGTCCCACTTGCCAGCTCCCTCCCCTCGACCCGCCCCAACGCGAGCCTCACAGCCAGGGGATTGGGCCTGAAGGCCTCCTGGGGGCTAACACAAACCCTAGGTGGGACCCCGAGGGGCCCCTCCCAAGGGGCTTGGCGACCCAACGCCGGGGATTGGGAACCACTGAACCCCAGCGCTGGAATCACCCTGCAGCCCCCCGCCACTCTGGCCGCTAGGGGCGCCGCCGATCATTCAGGCGGGAGAAGGAGCAGGGCCCACCTAGCCCCTGATGACCTTCGAAGGCCCCCGCGCCAAAACGGTTGGGCCCACGCTCCCTCTCCTCAGCACCCTCAGCTCGGCCTACCCCTCTGCTCGCCGCACATCCAGCAGGTCGGGCTTGCCGGCCTCCCGGGGGCTAACACTAACTCTAGGTGGGCTCCTGAGGGGCCCCACCCAAGGGGCCTGGCGCCTCAACGCCGGAGATTGGGGACCCGAGACCCAGCGCCGGACTCACCCTGCAGCCCCCCGCCACCTGGGCCGCTAGGGGCCCGCCTGTCTTTCAGGGCAGGAGAAGGGCAGGGCCGTCTGTGCCCCAGGCAACCTTCGAAGCCCCCACCCCCCCCCCCCCCCCGGGCTCCAAAATGTTCTGGGCCCAGGCTCCAGCTCGCCAGCGCCCTCACTCTGCCCGCCCCTCCACTCGCTGCACAGCGGGCATTTCGGGCCTGCCGGCATCCTTCTTGCTAACCCTAACCCTAGGTCAGTCCCCGAGAGGCCCCTCACAAGGGGCCTGGGGCTGCAACGCTGGGGATTGGGGACCCCCGAGCCCCAGGGCCAGACTAACACTGCTGCCGTCCACAACCTGGGCCACTAGGGGCGCTGTCTCTCATTCAGGGCTGGAGAAGGGGCAGGGCCCTCCAAGCCCCCGCGGACCTTCGATGGCCCCCTGCCCCGAAGCGCTTGGGCCCACGTTCCCACTCCTCAGCGCCCTCAGCTCGGCCTGCCCCTCCGCTCGCTGCACATCCAGCAGATCGGGCTTGCCGGACTCCTGGGGGCTAACCCGAGCTCTAGGTGGCCTCCTGAGGGGCCCCATCCATGGGGCCTGGCGCCCTAACGCCGGGGATTGGGAACCTCCGAACCCCAGGACTGGACTCACCCTGCAGCCCACCGCCACCTGGGCCGTAGGGGCGCCACCGGCCATTCAGGGCTGGAGAACGGGTAGGGCCCTCCGAGTCCCCGGCTAGCTTCGAAGGCCCCGTGCGCCAAAACACTTGGGCCCACGCTCCCTCTCTCCAGCGCCCTCCCCTCGGCCCCACCCCCCCGCTCGCCACACCGCCGGTGGATCCTGCCTGCCGGCGTCCTGGGGGCTAACCCTAAGCCCAGGTGGGCCCCCGGGGGCCCCTCCCAAGGGGCCTGCCACCGCAACTCCAGGCATTGGGGACCCCCAGCCCCAGGGCAAGACTAACACTGCTGCCCCTCCACCACCTGGGCACTAGGGGCGCTGCCGCTCATTCAGGGCTGGAGAAGGGGCAGGGCCCTCTGAGCCCCCGCCGACCTTCGATGGCCCCCCGCCCCAAAGCGCTTAGGCCCACGTTCCCACCAGTCAGCGCCCTCACCTCAAGCGGCCCCTCCGCTCGAAAGACAGCAGGCGGATCGGACCTGCCGGCCACCTGGGGGTAACCTTAACCCTAGGGCGGTCCCCGAGGGGCCCCTCCCAAGGGGCCTTGCGCAGCCACGCCGGGGATCCTGGCCGTCTTAGCCCCAGGGGCGGACTCACCCTGCAGCCCCCTGGCACCCGGGCTGCTAGGGGCACCGCCGGTCATTCAGGCGGGAGAAGGGGCAGGGCCCTCCGAGCCCCCGACCTCCTTCGAAGGCCCCCGCGCCAAAACCTGTGGGCCCGGGGTCCCGCTTGCCAGCTCCCTCCCCTCGACCCGCCCCACCGCGAGCCACACAGCCAGGGGATTGGGCCTGAAGGCCTCCTGGGGGCTAACACAAACCCTAGGTGGGACCCCGAGGGGCCCCTCCCAAGGGGCTTGGCGACCCAACGCCGGGGATTGGGAACCACTGAACCCCAGCGCTGGAATCACCCTGCAGCCCCCCGCCACTCTGGCCGCTAGGGGCGCCGCCGATCATTCAGGCGGGAGAAGGAGCAGGGCCCACCTAGCCCCTGATGACCTTCGAAGGCCCCCGCGCCAAAACGGTTGGGCCCACGCTCCCTCTCCTCAGCACCCTCAGCTCGGCCTACCCCTCTGCTCGCCGCACATCCAGCAGGTCGGGCTTGCCGGCCTCCCGGGGGCTAACACTAACTCTAGGTGGGCTCCTGAGGGGCCCCACCCAAGGGGCCTGGCGCCTCAACGCCGGAGATTGGGGACCCGAGACCCAGCGCCGGACTCACCCTGCAGCCCCCCGCCACCTGGGCCGCTAGGGGGCCCGCCTGTCATTCAGGGCGGGAGAACGGGCAGGGCCGTCTGTGACCCAGGCAACCTTCGAAGCCCCCACCCCCCCCCCCCCCCGCTCCAAAATGTTCTGGGCCCAGGCTCCAGCTCGCCAGCGCCCTCACTCTGCCCGCCCCTCCACTCGCTGCACAGCGGGCATTTCGGGCCTGCCGGCATCCTTCTTGCTAACCCTAACCCTAGGTCAGTCCCCGAGAGGCCCCTCACAAGGGGCCTGGGGCTGCAACGCTGGGGATTGGGGACCCCCGAGCCCCAGGGCCAGACTAACACTGCTGCCGTCCACCACCTGGGCCACTAGGGGCGCTGTCTCTCATTCAGGGCTGGAGAAGGGGCAGGGCCCTCCAAGCCCCCGCGGACCTTCGATGGCCCCCTGCCCCGAAGCGCTTGGGCCCCCGTTCCCACTCCTCAGCGCCCTCAGCTCGGCCTGCCCCTCCGCTCGCTGCACATCCAGCAGATCGGGCTTGCCGGACTCCTGGGGGCTAACCCGAGCTCTAGGTGGCCTCCTGAGGGGCCCCATCCATGGGGCCTGGCGCCCTAACGCCGGGGATTGGGAACCTCCGAACCCCAGGACTGGACTCACCCTGCAGCCCACCGCCACCTGGGCCGTAGGGGCGCCACCGGCCATTCAGGGCTGGAGAACGGGTAGGGCCCTCCGAGTCCCCGGCTAGCTTCGAAGGCCCCGTGCGCCAAAACACTTGGGCCCACGCTCCCTCTCTCCAGCGCCCTCCCCTCGGCCCCACCCCCCCGCTCGCCACACCGCCGGTGGATCCTGCCTGCCGGCGTCCTGGGGGCTAACCCTAAGCCCAGGTGGGCCCCTGGGGGGCCCCTCCCAAGGGGCCTGCCACCGCAACTCCAGGCATTGGGGACCCCCAGCCCCAGGGCAAGACTAACACTGCTGCCCCTCCACCACCTGGGCACTAGGGGCGCTGCCGCTCATTCAGGGCTGGAGAAGGGGCTGGGCCCTCTGAGCCCCCGCCGACCTTCGATGGCCCCCCGCCCCAAAGCGCTTAGGCCCACGTTCCCACCAGTCAGCGCCCTCACCTCAAGCGGTCCCTCCGCTCGAAAGACAGCAGGCGGATCGGACCTGGGGCCACCTGGGGGTAACCTTAACCCTAGGGCGGTCCCCGAGGGCCCCCTCCCAAGGGGCCTTGCGCAGCCACGCCGGGGATCCTGGCCGTCTTAGCCCCAGGGGCGGACTCACCCTGCAGCCCCCTGGCACCCGGGCTGCTAGGGGCACCGCCGGTCATTCAGGCGGGAGAAGGGGCAGGGCCCTCCGAGCCCCCGACCTCCTTCGAAGGCCCCCGCGCCAAAACCTGTGGGCCCGGGGTCCCGCTTGCCAGCTCCCTCCCCTCGACCCGCCCCAACGCGAGCCTCACAGCCAGGGGATTGGGCCTGAAGGCCTCCTGGGGGCTAACACGAACCATAGGTGGGACCCCGAGGGGCCCCTCCCAAGGGGCTTGGCGACCCAACGCCGGGGATTGGGAACCACTGAACCCCAGCGCTGGAATCACCCTGCAGCCCCCCGCCACTCTGGCCGCTAGGGGCGCCGCCGATCATTCAGGCGGGAGAAGGAGCAGGGCCCACCTAGCCCCTGATGACCTTCGAAGGCCCCCGCGCCAAAAGGGTTGGGCCCATGCTCCCTCTCCTCAGCACCCTCAGCTCGGCCTACCCCTCTGCTCGCCGCACATCCAGCAGGTCGGGCTTGCCGGCCTCCCGGGGGCTAACACTAACTCTAGGTGGGCTCCTGAGGGGCCCCACCCAAGGGGCCTGGCGCCTCAACGCCGGAGATTGGGGACCCGAGACCCAGCGCCGGACTCACCCTGCAGCCCCCCGCCACCTGGGCCGCTAGGGGGCCCGCCTGTCATTCAGGGCGGGAGAACGGGCAGGGCCTTCTGTGACCCAGGCAACCTTCGAAGCCCACCCCCCCCCGCTCCAAAATGTTCTGGGCCCAGGCTCCAGCTCGCCAGCGCCCTCACTCTGCCCGCCCCTCCACTCGCTGCACAGCGGGCATTTCGGGCCTGCCGGCATCCTTCTTGCTAACCCTAACCCTAGGTCAGTCCCCGAGAGGCCCCTCACAAGGGGCCTGGGGCTGCAACGCTGGGGATTGGGGACCCCCGAGCCCCAGGGCCAGAATAACACTGCTGCCGTCCACCACCTGGGCCACTAGGGGCGCTGTCTCTCATTCAGGGCTGGAGAAGGGGCAGGGCCCTCCAAGCCCCCGCGGACCTTCGATGGCCCCCTTCCCCGAAGCGCTTGGGCCCCCGTTCCCACTCCTCAGCGCCTTCAGCTCGGCCTGCCCCTCCGCTCGCTGCACATCCAGCAGATCGGGCTTGCCGGACTCCTGGGGGCTAACCCGAGCTCTAGGTGGCCTCCTGAGGGGCCCCATCCATGGGGCCTGGCGCCCTAACGCCGGGGATTAGGAACCTCCGAACCCCAGGACTGGACTCACCCTGCAGCCCACCGCCACCTGGGCCGTAGGGGCGCCACCGGCCATTCAGGGCTGGAGAACGGGTAGGGCCCTCCGAGTCCCCGGCTAGCTTCGAAGGCCCCGTGCGCCAAAACACTTGGGCCCACGCTCCCTCTCTCCAGCGCCCTCCCCTCGGCCCCACCCCCCCGCTCGCCACACCGCCGGTGGATCCTGCCTGCCGGCGTCCTGGGGGCTAACCCTAAGCCCAGGTGGGCCCCCGGGGGGCCCCTCCCAAGGGGCCTGCCACCGCAACTCCAGGCATTGGGGACCCCCAGCCCCAGGGCAAGACTAACACTGCTGCCCCTCCACCACCTGGGCACTAGGGGCGCTGCCGCTCATTCAGGGCTGGAGAAGGGGCAG
Source organism: Ursus arctos (assembly GCF_023065955.2). Classification (NCBI taxonomy): domain Eukaryota; kingdom Metazoa; phylum Chordata; class Mammalia; order Carnivora; family Ursidae; genus Ursus; species Ursus arctos. Next base: position 39,394 of record NW_026622788.1, on the reverse strand, counting down.
GGCCCTCTGAGCCCACGCCGACCTTCGATGGCCCCCCGCCCCAAAGCGCTTAGGCCCACGTTCCCACCAGTCAGCGCCCTCACCTCAAGCGGCCCCTCCGCTCGAAAGACAGCAGGCGGATCGGACCTGCCGGCCACCTGGGGGTAACCTTAACCCTAGGGCGGTCCCCGAGGGGCCCCTCCCAAGGGGCCTTGCGCAGCCACGCCGGGGATCCTGGACGTCTTAGCCCCAGGGCCGGACTCACCCTGCAGCCCCCTGGCACCCGGGCTGCTAGGGGCACCGACGGTCATTCAGGCGGGAGAAGGGCCAGGGCCCTCCGAGCCCCCGACCTCCTTCGAAGACCCCCGCGCCAGAACCTGTGGGGCGGGGTCCCACTTGCCAGCTCCCTCCCCTCGACCCGCCCCAACGCGAGCCTCACAGCCAGGGGATTGGGCCTGAAGGCCTCCTGGGGGCTAACACAAACCCTAGGTGGGACCCCGAGGGGCCCCTCCCAAGGGGCTTGGCGACCCAACGCCGGGGATTGGGAACCACTGAACCCCAGCGCTGGAATCACCCTGCAGCCCCCCGCCACTCTGGCCGCTAGGGGCGCCGCCGATCATTCAGGCGGGAGAAGGAGCAGGGCCCACCTAGCCCCTGATGACCTTCGAAGGCCCCCGCGCCAAAACGGTTGGGCCCACGCTCCCTCTCCTCAGCACCCTCAGCTCGGCCTACCCCTCTGCTCGCCGCACATCCAGCAGGTCGGGCTTGCCGGCCTCCCGGGGGCTAACACTAACTCTAGGTGGGCTCCTGAGGGGCCCCACCCAAGGGGCCTGGCGCCTCAACGCCGGAGATTGGGGACCCGAGACCCAGCGCCGGACTCACCCTGCAGCCCCCCGCCACCTGGGCCGCTAGGGGCCCGCCTGTCTTTCAGGGCAGGAGAAGGGCAGGGCCGTCTGTGCCCCAGGCAACCTTCGAAGCCCCCACCCCCCCCCCCGGGCTCCAAAATGTTCTGGGCCCAGGCTCCAGCTCGCCAGCGCCCTCACTCTGCCCGCCCCTCCACTCGCTGCACAGCGGGCATTTCGGGCCTGCCGGCATCCTTCTTGCTAACCCTAACCCTAGGTCAGTCCCCGAGAGGCCCCTCACAAGGGGCCTGGGGCTGCAACGCTGGGGATTGGGGACCCCCGAGCCCCAGGGCCAGACTAACACTGCTGCCGTCCACCACCTGGGCCACTAGGGGGCGCTGTCTCTCATTCAGGGCTGGAGAAGGGGCAGGGCCCTCCAAGCCCCCGCGGACCTTCGATGGCCCCCTGCCCCGAAGCGCTTGGGCCCACGTTCCCACTCCTCAGCGCCCTCAGCTCGGCCTGCCCCTCCGCTCGCTGCACATCCAGCAGATCGGGCTTGCCGGACTCCTGGGGGCTAACCCGAGCTCTAGGTGGCCTCCTGAGGGGCCCCATCCATGGGGCCTGGCGCCCTAACGCCGGGGATTGGGAACCTCCGAACCCCAGGACTGGACTCACCCTGCAGCCCACCGCCACCTGGGCCGTAGGGGCGCCACCGGCCATTCAGGGCTGGAGAACGGGTAGGGCCCTCCGAGTCCCCGGCTAGCTTCGAAGGCCCCGTGCGCCAAAACACTTGGGCCCACGCTCCCTCTCTCCAGCGCCCTCCCCTCGGCCCCACCCCCCCGCTCGCCACACCGCCGGTGGATCCTGCCTGCCGGCGTCCTGGGGGCTAACCCTAAGCCCAGGTGGGCCCCCGGGGGGCCCCTCCCAAGGGGCCTGCCACCGCAACTCCAGGCATTGGGGACCCCCAGCCCCAGGGCAAGACTAACACTGCTGCCCCTCCACCACCTGGGCACTAGGGGCGCTGCCGCTCATTCAGGGCTGGAGAAGGGGCAGGGCCCTCTGAGCCCCCGCCGACCTTCGATGGCCCCCCCGCCCCAAAGCGCTTAGGTCCACGTTCCCACCAGTCAGCGCCCTCACCTCAAGCGGCCCCTCCGCTCGAAAGACAGCAGGCGGATCGGACCTGCCGGCCACCTGGGGGTAACCTTAACCCTAGGGCGGCCCCGAGGGGCCCCTCCCAAGGGGGCTTGCGCAGCCACGCCGGGGATCCTGGCCGTCTTAGCCCCAGGGGCGGACTCACCCTGCAGCCCCCTGGCACCCGGGCTGCTAGGGGCACCGCCGGTCATTCAGGCGGGAGAAGGGGCAGGGCCCTCCGAGTCCCCGACCTCCTTCGAAGGCCCCCGCGCCAAAACCTGTGGGCCCGGGGTCCCGCTTGCCAGCTCCCTCCCCTCGACCCGCCCCACCGCGAGCCACACAGCCAGGGGATTGGGCCTGAAGGCCTCCTGGGGGCTAACACAAACCCTAGGTGGGACCCCGAGGGGCCCCTCCCAAGGGGCTTGGCGACCCAACGCCGGGGATTGGGAACCACTGAACCCCAGCGCTGGAATCACCCTGCAGCCCCCCGCCACTCTGGCCGCTAGGGGCGCCGCCGATCATTCAGGCGGGAGAAGGAGCAGGGCCCACCTACCCCTGATGACCTTCGAAGGCCCCCGCGCCAAAAGGGTTGGGCCCATGCTCCCTCTCCTCAGCACCCTCAGCTCGGCCTACCCCTCTGCTCGCCGCACATCCAGCAGGTCGGGCTTGCCGGCCTCCCGGGGGCTAACACTAACTCTAGGTGGGCTCCTGAGGGGCCCCACCCAAGGGGCCTGGCGCCTCAACGCCGGAGATTGGGGACCCGAGACCCAGCGCCGGACTCACCCTGCAGCCCCCCGCCACCTGGGCCGCTAGGGGGCCCGCCTGTCATTCAGGGCGGGAGAACGGGCAGGGCCTTCTGTGACCCAGGCAACCTTCGAAGCCCACCCCCTCCCTCCCCCCGCTCCAAAATGTTCTGGGCCCAGGCTCCAGCTCGCCAGCGCCCTCACTCTGCCCGCCCCTCCACTCGCTGCACAGCGGGCATTTCGGGCCTGCCGGCATCCTTCTTGCTAACCCTAACCCTAGGTCAGTCCCCGAGAGGCCCCTCACAAGGGGCCTGGGGCTGCAACGCTGGGGATTGGGGACCCCCGAGCCCCAGGGCCAGACTAACACTGCTGCCGTCCACCACCTGGGCCACTAGGGGCGCTGTCTCTCATTCAGGGCTGGAGAAGGGGCAGGGCCCTCCAAGCCCCCGCGGACCTTCGATGGCCCCCCCGCCCCGAAGCGCTTGGGCCCACGTTCCCACTCCTCAGCGCCCTCAGCTCGGCCTGCCCCTCCGCTCGCTGCACATCCAGCAGATCGGGCTTGCCGGACTCCTGGGGGCTAACCCGAGCTCTAGGTGGCCTCCTGAGGGGCCCCATCCATGGGGCCTGGCGCCCTAACGCCGGGGATTGGGAACCTCCGAACCCCAGGACTGGACTCACCCTGCAGCCCACCGCCACCTGGGCCGTAGGGGCGCCACCGGCCATTCAGGGCTGGAGAACGGGTAGGGCCCTCCGAGTCCCCGGCTAGCTTCGAAGGCCCCGTGCGCCAAAACACTTGGGCCCACGCTCCCTCTCTCCAGCGCCCTCCCCTCGGCCCCACCCCCCCGCTCGCCACACCGCCGGTGGATCCTGCCTGCCGGCGTCCTGGGGGCTAACTCTAAGCCCAGGTGGGCCCCCGGGGGCCCCTCCCAAGGGGCCTGCCACCGCAACTCCAGGCATTGGGGACCCCCAGCCCCAGGGCAAGACTAACACTGCTGCCCCTCCACCACCTGGGCACTAGGGGCGCTGCCGCTCATTCAGGGCTGAAGAAGGGGCAGGGCCCTCTGAGCCCCCGCCGACCTTCGATGGCCCCCCGCCCCAAAGCGCTTAGGCCCACGTTCCCACCAGTCAGCGCCCTCACCTCAAGCGGCCCCTCCGCTCGAAAGACAGCAGGCGGATCGGACCTGCCGGCCACCTGGGGGTAACCTTAACCCTAGGGCGGTCCCCGAGGGGCCCCTCCCAAGGGGCCTTGCGCAGCCACGCCGGGGATCCTGGCCGTCTTAGCCCCAGGGCCGGACTCACCCTGCAGCCCCCTGGCACCCGGGCTGCTAGGGGCACCACCGGTCATTCAGGCAGGAGAAGGGGCAGGGCCCTCCGAGCCCCCAACCTCCTACGAAGGCCCCCGCGCCAAAACCTGTGGGCCCGGGGTCCCGCTTGCCAGCTCCCTCCCCTCGACCCGCCCCACCGCGAGCCTCACAGCCAGGGGATTGGGCCTGAAGGCCTCCTGGGGGCTAACACAAACCCTAGGTGGGACCCCGAGGGGCCCCTCCCAAGGGGCTTGGCGACCCAACGCCGGGGATTGGGAACCACTGAACCCCAGCGCTGGAATCACCCTGCAGCCCCCCGCCACTCTGGCCGCTAGGGGCGCCGCCGATCATTCAGGCGGGAGAAGGAGCAGGGCCCACCTACCCCTGATGACCTTCGAAGGCCCCCGCGCCAGAAGGGTTGGGCCCATGCTCCCTCTCCTCAGCACCCTCAGCTCGGCCTACCCCTCTGCTCGCCGCACATCCAGCAGGTCGGGCTTGCCGGCCTCCCGGGGGCTAACACTAACTCTAGGTGGGCTCCTGAGGGGCCCCACCCAAGGGGCCTGGCGCCTCAACGCCGGAGATTGGGGACCCGAGACCCAGCGCCGGACTCACCCTGCAGCCCCCCGCCACCTGGGCCGCTAGGGGGCCCGCCTGTCATTCAGGGCGGGAGAACGGGCAGGGCCTTCTGTGACCCAGGCAACCTTCGAAGCCCACCCCCTCCCTCCCCCCGCTCCAAAATGTTCTGGGCCCAGGCTCCAGCTCGCCAGCGCCCTCACTCTGCCCGCCCCTCCACTCGCTGCACAGCGGGCATTTCGGGCCTGCCGGCATCCTTCTTGCTAACCCTAACCCTAGGTCAGTCCCCGAGAGGCCCCTCACAAGGGGCCTGGGGCTGCAACGCTGGGGATTGGGGACCCCCGAGCCCCAGGGCCAGACTAACACTGCTGCCGTCCACCACCTGGGCCACTAGGGGCGCTGTCTCTCATTCAGGGCTGGAGAAGGGGCAGGGCCCTCCAAGCCCCCGCGGACCTTCGATGGCCCCCCGCCCCGAAGCGCTTGGGCCCACGTTCCCACTCCTCAGCGCCCTCAGCTCGGCCTGCCCCTCCGCTCGCTGCACATCCAGCAGATCGGGCTTGCCGGACTCCTGGGGGCTAACCCGAGCTCTAGGTGGCCTCCTGAGGGGCCCCATCCATGGGGCCTGGCGCCCTAACGCCGGGGATTAGGAACCTCCGAACCCCAGGACTGGACTCACCCTGCAGCCCACCGCCACCTGGGCCGTAGGGGCGCCACCGGCCATTCAGGGCTGGAGAACGGGTAGGGCCCTCCGAGTCCCCGGCTAGCTTCGAAGGCCCCGTGCGCCAAAACACTTGGGCCCACGCTCCCTCTCTCCAGCGCCCTCCCCTCGGCCCCACCCCCCCGCTCGCCACACCGCCGGTGGATCCTGCCTGCCGGCGTCCTGGGGGCTAACCCTAAGCCCAGGTGGGCCCCCGGGGGCCCCTCCCAAGGGGCCTGCCACCGCAACTCCAGGCATTGGGGACCCCCAGCCCCAGGGCAAGACTAACACTGCTGCCCCTCCACCACCTGGGCACTAGGGGCGCTGCCGCTCATTCAGGGCTGGAGAAGGGGCAGGGCCCTCTGAGCCCCCGCCGACCTTCGATGGCCCCCCGCCCCAAAGCGCTTAGGCCCACGTTCCCACCAGTCAGCGCCCTCACCTCAAGCGGCCCCTCCGCTCGAAAGACAGCAGGCGGATCGGACCTGCCGGCCACCTGGGGGTAACCTTAACCCTAGGGCGGTCCCCGAGGGGCCCCTCCCAAGGGGCCTTGCGCAGCCACGCCGGGGATCCTGGCCGTCTTAGCCCCAGGGCCGGACTCACCCTGCAGCCCCCTGGCACCCGGGCTGCTAGGGGCACCACCGGTCATTCAGGCAGGAGAAGGGGCAGGGCCCTCCGAGCCCCCGACCTCCTACGAAGGCCCCCGCGCCAAAACCTGTGGGCCCGGGGTCCCGCTTGCCAGCTCCCTCCCCTCGACCCGCCCCACCGCGAGCCTCACAGCCAGGGGATTGGGCCTGAAGGCCTCCTGGGGGCTAACACAAACCCTAGGTGGGACCCCGAGGGGCCCCTCCCAAGGGGCTTGGCGACCCAACGCCGGGGATTGGGAACCACTGAACCCCAGCGCTGGAATCACCCTGCAGCCCCCCGCCACTCTGGCCGCTAGGGGCGCCGCCGATCATTCAGGCGGGAGAAGGAGCAGGGCCCACCTAGCCCCTGATGACCTTCGAAGGCCCCCGCGCCAAAACGGATGGGCCCACGCTCCCTCTCCTCAGCACCCTCAGCTCGGCCTACCCCTCTGCTCGCCGCACATCCAGCAGGTCGGGCTTGCCGGCCTCCCGGGGGCTAACACTAACTCTAGGTGGGCTCCTGAGGGGCCCCACCCAAGGGGCCTGGCGCCTCAACGCCGGAGATTGGGGACCCGAGACCCAGCGCCGGACTCACCCTGCAGCCCCCCGCCACCTGGGCCGCTAGGGGGCCCGCCTGTCATTCAGGGCAGGAGAACGGGCAGGGCCGTCTGTGCCCCAGGCAACCTTCGAAGCCCCCCCCCCCCCCCCCCCGCTCCAAAATGTTCTGGGCCCAGGCTCCAGCTCGCCAGCGCCCTCACTCTGCCCGCCCCTCCACTCGCTGCACAGCGGGCATTTCGGGCCTGCCGGCATCCTTCTTGCTAACCCTAACCCTAGGTCAGTCCCCGAGAGGCCCCTCACAAGGGGCCTGGGGCTGCAACGCTGGGGATTGGGGACCCCCGAGCCCCAGGGCCAGACTAACACTGCTGCCGTCCACCACCTGGGCCACTAGGGGCGCTGTCTCTCATTCAGGGCTGGAGAAGGGGCAGGGCCCTCCAAGCCCCCGCGGACCTTCGATGGCCCCCCGCCCCAAAGCTCTTGGGCCCACGTTCCCACTCCTCAGCGCCCTCAGCTCGGCCTGCCCCTCCGCTCGCTGCACATCCAGCAGATCGGGCTTGCCGGACTCCTGGGGGCTAACCCGAGCTCTAGGTGGCCTCCTGAGGGGCCCCATCCATGGGGCCTGGCGCCCTAACGCCGGGGATTGGGAACCTCCGAACCCCAGGACTGGACTCACCCTGCAGCCCACCGCCACCTGGGCCGTAGGGGCGCCACCGGCCATTCAGGGCTGGAGAACGGGTAGGGCCCTCCGAGTCCCCGGCTAGCTTCGAAGGCCCCGTGCGCCAAAACACTTGGGCCCACGCTCCCTCTCTCCAGCGCCCTCCCCTCGGCCCCACCCCCCCGCTCGCCACACCGCCGGTGGATCCTGCCTGCCGGCGTCCTGGGGGCTAACCCTAAGCCCAGGTGGGCCCCCGGGGGGCCCCTCCCAAGGGGCCTGCCACCGCAACTCCAGGCATTGGGGACCCCCAGCCCCAGGGCAAGACTAACACTGCTGCCCCTCCACCACCTGGGCACTAGGGGCGCTGCCGCTCATTCAGGGCTGGAGAAGGGGCAGGGCCCTCTGAGCCCCCACCGACCTTCGATGGCCCCCCGCCCCAAAGCGCTTAGGCCCACGTTCCCACCAGTCAGCGCCCTCACCTCAAGCGGCCCCTCCGCTCGAAAGACAGCAGGCGGATCGGACCTGCCGGCCACCTGGGGGTAACCTTAACCCTAGGGCGGTCCCCGAGGGGCCCCTCCCAAGGGGCCTTGCGCAGCCACGCCGGGGATCCTGGCCGTCTTAGCCCCAGGGGCGGACTCACCCTGCAGCCCCCTGGCACCCGGACTGCTAGGGGCACCGCCGGTCATTCAGGCGGGAGAAGGGGCAGGGCCCTCCGAGCCCCCGACCTCCTTCGAAGGCCCCCGCGCCAAAACCTGTGGGCCCGGGGTCCCGCTTGCCAGCTCCCTCCCCTCGACCCGCCCCACCGCGAGCCACACAGCCAGGGGATTGGGCCTGAAGGCCTCCTGGGGGCTAACACAAACCCTAGGTGGGACCCCGAGGGGCCCCTCCCAAGGGGCTTGGCGACCCAACGCCGGGGATTGGGAACCACTGAACCCCAGCGCTGGAATCACCCTGCAGCCCCCCGCCACTCTGGCCGCTAGGGGCGCCGCCGATCATTCAGGCGGGAGAAGGAGCAGGGCCCACCTAGCCCCTGATGACCTTCGAAGGCCCCTGCGCCAAAACGGTTGGGCCCACGCTCCCTCTCCTCAGCACCCTCAGCTCGGCCTACCCCTCTGCTCGCCGCACATCCAGCAGGTCGGGCTTGCCGGCCTCCCGGGGGCTAACACTAACTCTAGGTGGGCTCCTGAGGGGCCCCACCCAAGGGGCCTGGCGCCTCAACGCCGGAGATTGGGGACCCGAGACCCAGCGCCGGACTCACCCTGCAGCCCCCCGCCACCTGGGCCGCTAGGGGGCCCGCCTGTCATTCAGGGCGGGAGAACGGGCAGGGCCGTCTGTGCCCCAGGCAACCTTCGAAGCCCCCACCCCCCCCCCCCCCCCCGCTCCAAAATGTTCTGGGCCCAGGCTCCAGCTCGCCAGCGCCCTCACTCTGCCCGCCCCTCCACTCGCTGCACAGCGGGCATTTCGGGCCTGCCGGCATCCTTCTTGCTAACCCTAACCCTAGGTCAGTCCCCGAGAGGCCCCTCACAAGGGGCCTGGGGCTGCAACGCTGGGGATTGGGGACCCCCGAGCCCCAGGGCCAGACTAACACTGCCGCCGTCCACCACCTGGGCCACTAGGGGCGCTGTCTCTCATTCAGGGCTGGAGAAGGGGCAGGGCCCTCCAAGCCCCCGCGGACCTTCGATGGCCCCCTGCCCCGAAGCGCTTGGGCCCCCGTTCCCACTCCTCAGCGCCCTCAGCTCGGCCTGCCCCTCCGCTCGCTGCACATCCAGCAGATCGGGCTTGCCGGACTCCTGGGGGCTACCCCGAGCTCTAGGTGGCCTCCTGAGGGGCCCCATCCATGGGGCCTGGCGCCCTAACGCCGGGGATTGGGAACCTCCGAACCCCAGGACTGGACTCACCCTGCAGCCCACCGCCACCTGGGCCGTAGGGGCGCCACCGGCCATTCAGGGCTGGAGAACGGGTAGGGCCCTCCGAGTCCCCGGCTAGCTTCGAAGGCCCCGTGCGCCAAAACACTTGGGCCCACGCTCCCTCTCTCCAGCGCCCTCCCCTCGGCCCCACCCCCCCGCTCGCCACACCGCCGGTGGATCCTGCCTGCCGGCGTCCTGGGGGCTAACCCTAAGCCCAGGTGGGCCCCCGGGGGCCCCTCCCAAGGGGCCTGCCACCGCAACTCCAGGCATTGGGGACCCCCAGCCCCAGGGCAAGACTAACACTGCTGCCCCTCCACCACCTGGGCACTAGGGGCGCTGCCGCTCATTCAGGGCTGGAGAAGGGGCTGGGCCCTCTGAGCCCCCGCCGACCTTCGATGGCCCCCCGCCCCAAAGCGCTTAGGCCCACGTTCCCACCAGTCAGCGCCCTCACCTCAAGCGGTCCCTCCGCTCGAAAGACAGCAGGCGGATCGGACCTGGGGCCACCTGGGGGTAACCTTAACCCTAGGGCGGTCCCCGAGGGCCCCCTCCCAAGGGGCCTTGCGCAGCCACGCCGGGGATCCTGGACGTCTTAGCCCCAGGGGCGGACTCACCCTGCAGCCCCCTGGCACCCGGGCTGCTAGGGGCACCGCCGGTCATTCAGGCGGGAGAAGGGGCAGGGCCCTCCGAGCCCCCGACCTCCTTCGAAGGCCCCCGCGCCAAAACCTGTGGGCCCGGGGTCCCGCTTGCCAGCTCCCTCCCCTCGACCCGCCCCACCGCGAGCCTCACAGCCAGGGGATTGGGCCTGAAGGCCTCCTGGGGGCTAACACAAACCCTAGGTGGGACCCCGAGGGGCCCCTCCCAAGGGGCTTGGCGACCCAACGCCGGGGATTGGGAACCACTGAACCCCAGCGCTGGAATCACCCTGCAGCCCCCCGCCACTCTGGCCGCTAGGGGCGCCGCCGATCATTCAGGCGGGAGAAGGAGCAGGGCCCACCTACCCCTGATGACCTTCGAAGGCCCCCGCGCCAAAAGGGTTGGGCCCATGCTCCCTCTCCTCAGCACCCTCAGCTCGGCCTACCCCTCTGCTCGCCGCACATCCAGCAGGTCGGGCTTGCCGGCCTCCCGGGGGCTAACACTAACTCTAGGTGGGCTCCTGAGGGGCCCCACCCAAGGGGCCTGGCGCCTCAACGCCGGAGATTGGGGACCCGAGACCCAGCGCCGGACTCACCCTGCAGCCCCCCGCCACCTGGGCCGCTAGGGGGCCCGCCTGTCATTCAGGGCGGGAGAACGGGCAGGGCCTTCTGTGACCCAGGCAACCTTCGAAGCCCACCCCCTCCCTCCCCCCGCTCCAAAATGTTCTGGGCCCAGGCTCCAGCTCGCCAGCGCCCTCACTCTGCCCGCCCCTCCACTCGCTGCACAGCGGGCATTTCGGGCCTGCCGGCATCCTTCTTGCTAACCCTAACCCTAGGTCAGTCCCCGAGAGGCCCCTCACAAGGGGCCTGGGGCTGCAACGCTGGGGATTGGGGACCCCCGAGCCCCAGGGCCAGACTAACACTGCTGCCGTCCACCACCTGGGCCACTAGGGGCGCTGTCTCTCATTCAGGGCTGGAGAAGGGGCAGGGCCCTCCAGGCCCCCGCGGACCTTCGATGGCCCCCCGCCCCGAAGCGCTTGGGCCCACGTTCCCACTCCTCAGCGCCCTCAGCTCGGCCTGCCCCTCCGCTCGCTGCACATCCAGCAGATCGGGCTTGCCGGACTCCTGGGGGCTAACCCGAGCTCTAGGTGGCCTCCTGAGGGGCCCCATCCATGGGGCCTGGCGCCCTAACGCCGGGGATTGGGAACCTCCGAACCCCAGGACTGGACTCACCCTGCAGCCCACCGCCACCTGGGCCGTAGGGGCGCCACCGGCCATTCAGGGCTGGAGAACGGGTAGGGCCCTCCGAGTCCCCGGCTAGCTTCGAAGGCCCCGTGCGCCAAAACACTTGGGCCCACGCTCCCTCTCTCCAGCGCCCTCCCCTCGGCCCCACCCCCCCGCTCGCCACACCGCCGGTGGATCCTGCCTGCCGGCGTCCTGGGGGCTAACTCTAAGCCCAGGTGGGCCCCCGGGGGCCCCTCCCAAGGGGCCTGCCACCGCAACTCCAGGCATTGGGGACCCCCAGCCCCAGGGCAAGACTAACACTGCTGCCCCTCCACCACCTGGGCACTAGGGGCGCTGCCGCTCATTCAGGGCTGAAGAAGGGGCAGGGCCCTCTGAGCCCCCGCCGACCTTCGATGGCCCCCCGCCCCAAAGCGCTTAGGCCCACGTTCCCACCAGTCAGCGCCCTCACCTCAAGCGGCCCCTCCGCTCGAAAGACAGCAGGCGGATCGGACCTGCCGGCCACCTGGGGGTAACCTTAACCCTAGGGCGGTCCCCGAGGGGCCCCTCCCAAGGGGCCTTGCGCAGCCACGCCGGGGATCCTGGCCGTCTTAGCCCCAGGGCCGGACTCACCCTGCAGCCCCCTGGCACCCGGGCTGCTAGGGGCACCACCGGTCATTCAGGCAGGAGAAGGGGCAGGGCCCTCCGAGCCCCCAACCTCCTACGAAGGCCCCCGCGCCAAAACCTGTGGGCCCGGGGTCCCGCTTGCCAGCTCCCTCCCCTCGACCCGCCCCACCGCGAGCCTCACAGCCAGGGGATTGGGCCTGAAGGCCTCCTGGGGGCTAACACAAACCCTAGGTGGGACCCCGAGGGGCCCCTCCCAAGGGGCTTGGCGACCCAACGCCGGGGATTGGGAACCACTGAACCCCAGCGCTGGAATCACCCTGCAGCCCCCCGCCACTCTGGCCGCTAGGGGCGCCGCCGATCATTCAGGCGGGAGAAGGAGCAGGGCCCACCTACCCCTGATGACCTTCGAAGGCCCCCGCGCCAGAAGGGTTGGGCCCATGCTCCCTCTCCTCAGCACCCTCAGCTCGGCCTACCCCTCTGCTCGCCGCACATCCAGCAGGTCGGGCTTGCCGGCCTCCCGGGGGCTAACACTAACTCTAGGTGGGCTCCTGAGGGGCCCCACCCAAGGGGCCTGGCGCCTCAACGCCGGAGATTGGGGACCCGAGACCCAGCGCCGGACTCACCCTGCAGCCCCCCGCCACCTGGGCCGCTAGGGGGCCCGCCTGTCATTCAGGGCGGGAGAACGGGCAGGGCCTTCTGTGACCCAGGCAACCTTCGAAGCCCACCCCCTCCCTCCCCCCGCTCCAAAATGTTCTGGGCCCAGGCTCCAGCTCGCCAGCGCCCTCACTCTGCCCGCCCCTCCACTCGCTGCACAGCGGGCATTTCGGGCCTGCCGGCATCCTTCTTGCTAACCCTAACCCTAGGTCAGTCCCCGAGAGGCCCCTCACAAGGGGCCTGGGGCTGCAACGCTGGGGATTGGGGACCCCCGAGCCCCAGGGCCAGACTAACACTGCTGCCGTCCACCACCTGGGCCACTAGGGGCGCTGTCTCTCATTCAGGGCTGGAGAAGGGGCAGGGCCCTCCAAGCCCCCGCGGACCTTCGATGGCCCCCCGCCCCGAAGCGCTTGGGCCCACGTTCCCACTCCTCAGCGCCCTCAGCTCGGCCTGCCCCTCCGCTCGCTGCACATCCAGCAGATCGGGCTTGCCGGACTCCTGGGGGCTAACCCGAGCTCTAGGTGGCCTCCTGAGGGGCCCCATCCATGGGGCCTGGCGCCCTAACGCCGGGGATTGGGATCCTCCGAACCCCAGGACTGGACTCACCCTGCAGCCCACCGCCACCTGGGCCGTAGGAGCGCCACCGGCCATTCAGGGCTGGAGAACGGGTAGGGCCCTCCGAGTCCCCGGCTAGCTTCGAAGGCCCCGTGCGCCAAAACACTTGGGCCCACGCTCCCTCTCTCCAGCGCCCTCCCCTCGGCCCCACCCCCCCGCTCGCCACACCGCCGGTGGATCCTGCCTGCCGGCGTCCTGGGGGCTAACCCTAAGCCCAGGTGGGCCCCCGGGGGCCCCTCCCAAGGGGCCTGCCACCGCAACTCCAGGCATTGGGGACCCCCAGCCCCAGGGCAAGACTAACACTGCTGCCCCTCCACCACCTGGGCACTAGGGGCGCTGCCGCTCATTCAGGGCTGGAGAAGGGGCAGGGCCCTCTGAGCCCCCGCCGACCTTCGATGGCCCCCCGCCCCAAAGCGCTTAGGCCCACGTTCCCACCAGTCAGCGCCCTCACCTCAAGCGGCCCCTCCGCTCGAAAGACAGCAGGCGGATCGGACCTGCCGGCCACCTGGGGGTAACCTTAACCCTAGGGCGGTCCCCGAGGGGCCCCTCCCAAGGGGCCTTGCGCAGCCACGCCGGGGATCCTGGCCGTCTTAGCCCCAGGGCCGGACTCACCCTGCAGCCCCCTGGCACCCGGGCTGCTAGGGGCACCACCGGTCATTCAGGCAGGAGAAGGGGCAGGGCCCTCCGAGCCCCCGACCTCCTACGAAGGCCCCCGCGCCAAAACCTGTGGGCCCGGGGTCCCGCTTGCCAGCTCCCTCCCCTCGACCCGCCCCACCGCGAGCCTCACAGCCAGGGGATTGGGCCTGAAGGCCTCCTGGGGGCTAACACAAACCCTAGGTGGGACCCCGAGGGGCCCCTCCCAAGGGGCTTGGCGACCCAACGCCGGGGATTGGGAACCACTGAACCCCAGCGCTGGAATCACCCTGCAGCCCCCCGCCACTCTGGCCGCTAGGGGCGCCGCCGATCATTCAGGCGGGAGAAGGAGCAGGGCCCACCTAGCCCCTGATGACCTTCGAAGGCCCCCGCGCCAAAACGGATGGGCCCACGCTCCCTCTCCTCAGCACCCTCAGCTCGGCCTACCCCTCTGCTCGCCGCACATCCAGCAGGTCGGGCTTGCCGGCCTCCCGGGGGCTAACACTAACTCTAGGTGGGCTCCTGAGGGGCCCCACCCAAGGGGCCTGGCGCCTCAACGCCGGAGATTGGGGACCCGAGACCCAGCGCCGGACTCACCCTGCAGCCCCCCGCCACCTGGGCCGCTAGGGGGCCCGCCTGTCATTCAGGGCGGGAGAACGGGCAGGGCCGTCTGTGCCCCAGGCAACCTTCGAAGCCCCCCCCCCCCCCCGCTCCAAAATGTTCTGGGCCCAGGCTCCAGCTCGCCAGCGCCCTCACTCTGCCCGCCCCTCCACTCGCTGCACAGCGGGCATTTCGGGCCTGCCGGCATCCTTCTTGCTAACCCTAACCCTAGGTCAGTCCCCGAGAGGCCCCTCACAAGGGGCCTGGGGCTGCAACGCTGGGGATTGGGGACCCCCGAGCCCCAGGGCCAGACTAACACTGCTGCCGTCCACCACCTGGGCCACTAGGGGCGCTGTCTCTCATTCAGGGCTGGAGAAGGGGCAGGGCCCTCCAAGCCCCCGCGGACCTTCGATGGCCCCCCGCCCCAAAGCTCTTGGGCCCACGTTCCCACTCCTCAGCGCCCTCAGCTCGGCCTGCCCCTCCGCTCGCTGCACATCCAGCAGATCGGGCTTGCCGGACTCCTGGGGGCTAACCCGAGCTCTAGGTGGCCTCCTGAGGGGCCCCATCCATGGGGCCTGGCGCCCTAACGCCGGGGATTGGGAACCTCCGAACCCCAGGACTGGACTCACCCTGCAGCCCACCGCCACCTGGGCCGTAGGGGCGCCACCGGCCATTCAGGGCTGGAGAACGGGTAGGGCCCTCCGAGTCCCCGGCTAGCTTCGAAGGCCCCGTGCGCCAAAACACTTGGGCCCACGCTCCCTCTCTCCAGCGCCCTCCCCTCGGCCCCACCCCCCCCGCTCGCCACACCGCCGGTGGATCCTGCCTGCCGGCGTCCTGGGGGCTAACCCTAAGCCCAGGTGGGCCCCCGGGGGGCCCCTCCCAAGGGGCCTGCCACCGCAACTCCAGGCATTGGGGACCCCCAGCCCCAGGGCAAGACTAACACTGCTGCCCCTCCACCACCTGGGCACTAGGGGCGCTGCCGCTCATTCAGGGCTGGAGAAGGGGCAGGGCCCTCTGAGCCCCCACCGACCTTCGATGGCCCCCTGCCCCAAAGCGCTTAGGCCCACGTTCCCACCAGTCAGCGCCCTCACCTCAAGCGGCCCCTCCGCTCGAAAGACAGCAGGCGGATCGGACCTGCCGGCCACCTGGGGGTAACCTTAACCCTAGGGCGGTCCCCGAGGGGCCCCTCCCAAGGGGCCTTGCGCAGCCACGCCGGGGATCCTGGCCGTCTTAGCCCCAGGGGCGGACTCACCCTGCAGCCCCCTGGCACCCGGACTGCTAGGGGCACCGCCGGTCATTCAGGCGGGAGAAGGGGCAGGGCCCTCCGAGCCCCCGACCTCCTTCGAAGGCCCCCGCGCCAAAACCTGTGGGCCCGGGGTCCCGCTTGCCAGCTCCCTCCCCTCGACCCGCCCCACCGCGAGCCACACAGCCAGGGGATTGGGCCTGAAGGCCTCCTGGGGGCTAACACAAACCCTAGGTGGGACCCCGAGGGGCCCCTCCCAAGGGGCTTGGCGACCCAACGCCGGGGATTGGGAACCACTGAACCCCAGCGCTGGAATCACCCTGCAGCCCCCCGCCACTCTGGCCGCTAGGGGCGCCGCCGATCATTCAGGCGGGAGAAGGAGCAGGGCCCACCTAGCCCCTGATGACCTTCGAAGGCCCCCGCGCCAAAACGGTTGGGCCCACGCTCCCTCTCCTCAGCACCCTCAGCTCGGCCTACCCCTCTGCTCGCCGCACATCCAGCAGGTCGGGCTTGCCGGCCTCCCGGGGGCTAACACTAACTCTAGGTGGGCTCCTGAGGGGCCCCACCCAAGGGGCCTGGCGCCTCAACGCCGGAGATTGGGGACCCGAGACCCAGCGCCGGACTCACCCTGCAGCCCCCCGCCACCTGGGCCGCTAGGGGGCCCGCCTGTCATTCAGGGCGGGAGAACGGGCAGGGCCGTCTGTGCCCCAGGCAACCTTCGAAGCCCCCACCCCCCCCCCCCGCTCCAAAATGTTCTGGGCCCAGGCTCCAGCTCGCCAGCGCCCTCACTCTGCCCGCCCCTCCACTCGCTGCACAGCGGGCATTTCGGGCCTGCCGGCATCCTTCTTGCTAACCCTAACCCTAGGTCAGTCCCCGAGAGGCCCCTCACAAGGGGCCTGGGGCTGCAACGCTGGGGATTGGGGACCCCCGAGCCCCAGGGCCAGACTAACACTGCCGCCGTCCACCACCTGGGCCACTAGGGGCGCTGTCTCTCATTCAGGGCTGGAGAAGGGGCAGGGCCCTCCAAGCCCCCGCGGACCTTCGATGGCCCCCTGCCCCGAAGCGCTTGGGCCCCCGTTCCCACTCCTCAGCGCCCTCAGCTCGGCCTGCCCCTCCGCTCGCTGCACATCCAGCAGATCGGGCTTGCCGGACTCCTGGGGGCTACCCCGAGCTCTAGGTGGCCTCCTGAGGGGCCCCATCCATGGGGCCTGGCGCCCTAACGCCGGGGATTGGGAACCTCCGAACCCCAGGACTGGACTCACCCTGCAGCCCACCGCCACCTGGGCCGTAGGGGCGCCACCGGCCATTCAGGGCTGGAGAACGGGTAGGGCCCTCCGAGTCCCCGGCTAGCTTCGAAGGCCCCGTGCGCCAAAACACTTGGGCCCACGCTCCCTCTCTCCAGCGCCCTCCCCTCGGCCCCACCCCCCCGCTCGCCACACCGCCGGTGGATCCTGCCTGCCGGCGTCCTGGGGGCTAACCCTAAGCCCAGGTGGGCCCCTGGGGGGCCCCTCCCAAGGGGCCTGCCACCGCAACTCCAGGCATTGGGGACCCCCAGCCCCAGGGCAAGACTAACACTGCTGCCCCTCCACCACCTGGGCACTAGGGGCGCTGCCGCTCATTCAGGGCTGGAGAAGGGGCTGGGCCCTCTGAGCCCCCGCCGACCTTCGATGGCCCCCCGCCCCAAAGCGCTTAGGCCCACGTTCCCACCAGTCAGCGCCCTCACCTCAAGCGGTCCCTCCGCTCGAAAGACAGCAGGCGGATCGGACCTGGGGCCACCTGGGGGTAACCTTAACCCTAGGGCGGTCACCGAGGGCCCCCTCCCAAGGGGCCTTGCGCAGCCACGCCGGGGATCCTGGACGTCTTAGCCCCAGGGGCGGACTCACCCTGCAGCCCCCTGGCACCCGGGCTGCTAGGGGCACCGCCGGTCATTCAGGCGGGAGAAGGGGCAGGGCCCTCCGAGCCCCCGACCTCCTTCGAAGGCCCCCGCGCCAAAACCTGTGGGCCCGGGGTCCCGCTTGCCAGCTCCCTCCCCTCGACCCGCCCCACCGCGAGCCTCACAGCCAGGGGATTGGGCCTGAAGGCCTCCTGGGGGCTAACACAAACCCTAGGTGGGACCCCGAGGGGCCCCTCCCAAGGGGCTTGGCGACCCAACGCCGGGGATTGGGAACCACTGAACCCCAGCGCTGGAATCACCCTGCAGCCCCCCGCCACTCTGGCCGCTAGGGGCGCCGCCGATCATTCAGGCGGGAGAAGGAGCAGGGCCCACCTAGCCCCTGATGACCTTCGAAGGCCCCCGCGCCAAAACGGTTGGGCCCACGCTCCCTCTCCTCAGCACCCTCAGCTCGGCCTACCCCTCTGCTCGCCGCACATCCAGCAGGTCGGGCTTGCCGGCCTCCCGGGGGCTAACACTAACTCTAGGTGGGCTCCTGAGGGGCCCCACCCAAGGGGCCTGGCGCCTCAACGCCGGAGATTGGGGACCCGAGACCCAGCGCCGGACTCACCCTGCAGCCCCCCGCCACCTGGGCCGCTAGGGGGCCCGCCTGTCATTCAGGGCGGGAGAACGGGCAGGGCCTTCTGTGACCCAGGTAACCTTCGAAGCCCACCCCCCCCCCCCGCTCCAAAATGTTCTGGGCCCAGGCTCCAGCTCGCCAGCGCCCTCACTCTGCCCGCCCCTCCACTCGCTGCACAGCGGGCATTTCGGGCCTGCCGGCATCCTTCTTGCTAACCCTAACCCTAGGTCAGTCCCCGAGAGGCCCCTCACAAGGGGCCTGGGGCTGCAACGCTGGGGATTGGGGACCCCCGAGCCCCAGGGCCAGACTAACACTGCTGCCGTCCACCACCTGGGCCACTAGGGGCGCTGTCTCTCATTCAGGGCTGGAGAAGGGGCAGGGCCCTCCAAGCCCCCGCGGACCTTCGATGGCCCCCTTCCCCGAAGCGCTTGGGCCCCCGTTCCCACTCCTCAGCGCCTTCAGCTCGGCCTGCCCCTCCGCTCGCTGCACATCCAGCAGATCGGGCTTGCCGGACTCCTGGGGGCTAACCCGAGCTCTAGGTGGCCTCCTGAGGGGCCCCATCCATGGGGCCTGGCGCCCTAACGCCGGGGATTAGGAACCTCCGAACCCCAGGACTGGACTCACCCTGCAGCCCACCGCCACCTGGGCCGTAGGGGCGCCACCGGCCATTCAGGGCTGGAGAACGGGTAGGGCCCTCCGAGTCCCCGGCTAGCTTCGAAGGCCCCGTGCGCCAAAACACTTGGGCCCACGCTCCCTCTCTCCAGCGCCCTCCCCTCGGCCCCACCCCCCTGCTCGCCACACCGCCGGTGGATCCTGCCTGCCGGCGTCCTGGGGGCTAACCCTAAGCCCAGGTGGGCCCCCGGGGGGCCCCTCCCAAGGGGCCTGCCACCGCAACTCCAGGCATTGGGGACCCCCAGCCCCAGGGCAAGACTAACACTGCTGCCCCTCCACCACCTGGGCACTAGGGGCGCTGCCGCTCATTCAGGGCTGGAGAAGGGGCAGGGCCCTCTGAGCCCACGCCGACCTTCGATGGCCCCCCGTCCCAAAGCGCTTAGGCCCACGTTCCCACCAGTCAGCGCCCTCACCTCAAGCGGCCCCTCTGCTCGAAAGACAGCAGGCGGATCGGACCTGCCGGCCACCTGGGGGTAACCTTAACCCTAGGGCGGTCCCCGAGGGGCCCCTCCCAAGGGGCCTTGCGCAGCCACGCCGGGGATCCTGGACGTCTTAGCCCCAGGGCCGGACTCACCCTGCAGCCCCCTGGCACCCGGGCTGCTAGGGGCACCGACGGTCATTCAGGCGGGAGAAGGGCCAGGGCCCTCCGAGCCCCCGACCTCCTTCGAAGACCCCCGCGCCAGAACCTGTGGGTCCGGGGTCCCACTTGCCAGCTCCCTCCCCTCGACCCGCCCCACCGCGAGCCACACAGCCAGGGGATTGGGCCTGAAGGCCTCCTGGGGGCTAACA
The DNA here is from genome assembly GCF_023065955.2 of Ursus arctos. Lineage (NCBI taxonomy): Eukaryota > Metazoa > Chordata > Mammalia > Carnivora > Ursidae > Ursus > Ursus arctos. The sequence continues at coordinate 20,186 of NW_026622788.1, read as the reverse complement.
CAAACCCTAGGTGGGACCCCGAGGGGCCCCTCCCAAGGGGCTTGGCGACCCAACGCCGGGGATTGGGAACCACTGAACCCCAGCGCTGGAATCACCCTGCAGCCCCCCGCCACTCTGGCCGCTAGGGGCGCCGCCGATCATTCAGGCGGGAGAAGGAGCAGGGCCCACCTAGCCCCTGATGACCTTCGAAGGCCCCCGCGCCAAAACGGTTGGGCCCACGCTCCCTCTCCTCAGCACCCTCAGCTCGGCCTACCCCTCTGCTCGCCGCACATCCAGCAGGTCGGGCTTGCCGGCCTCCCGGGGGCTAACACTAACTCTAGGTGGGCTCCTGAGGGGCCCCACCCAAGGGGCCTGGCGCCTCAACGCCGCAGATTGGGGACCCGAGACCCAGCGCCGGACTCACCCTGCAGCCCCCCGCCACCTGGGCCGCTAGGGGCCCGCCTGTCTTTCAGGGCAGGAGAAGGGCAGGGCCGTCTGTGCCCCAGGCAACCTTCGAAGCCCCCACCCCCCCCCCCCCGGGCTCCAAAATGTTCTGGGCCCAGGCTCCAGCTCGCCAGCGCCCTCACTCTGCCCGCCCCTCCACTCGCTGCACAGCGGGCATTTCGGGCCTGCCGGCATCCTTCTTGCTAACCCTAACCCTAGGTCAGTCCCCGAGAGGCCCCTCACAAGGGGCCTGGGGCTGCAACGCTGGGGATTGGGGACCCCCGAGCCCCAGGGCCAGACTAACACTGCTGCCGTCCACCACCTGGGCCACTAGGGGCGCTGTCTCTCATTCAGGGCTGGAGAAGGGGCAGGGCCCTCCAAGCCCCCGCGGACCTTCGATGGCCCCCTGCCCCGAAGCGCTTGGGCCCCCGTTCCCACTCCTCAGCGCCCTCAGCTCGGCCTGCCCCTCCGCTCGCTGCACATCCAGCAGATCGGGCTTGCCGGACTCCTGGGGGCTAACCCGAGCTCTAGGTGGCCTCCTGAGGGGCCCCATCCATGGGGCCTGGTGCCCTAACGCCGGGGATTGGGAACCTCCGAACCCCAGGACTGGACTCACCCTGCAGCCCACCGCCACCTGGGCCGTAGGGGCGCCACCGGCCATTCAGGGCTGGAGAACGGGTAGGGCCCTCCGAGTCCCCGGCTAGCTTCGAAGGCCCCGTGCGCCAAAACACTTGGGCCCACGCTCCCTCTCTCCAGCGCCCTCCCCTCGGCCCCACCCCCCCGCTCGCCACACCGCCGGTGGATCCTGCCTGCCGGCGTCCTGGGGGCTAACCCTAAGCCCAGGTGGGCCCCCGGGGGCCCCTCCCAAGGGGCCTGCCACCGCAACTCCAGGCATTGGGGACCCCCAGCCCCAGGGCAAGACTAACACTGCTGCCCCTCCACCACCTGGGCACTAGGGGCGCTGCCGCTCATTCAGGGCTGGAGAAGGGGCAGGGCCCTCTGAGCCCCCGCCGACCTTCGATGGCCCCCCGCCCCAAAGCGCTTAGGCCCACGTTCCCACCAGTCAGCGCCCTCACCTCAAGCGGCCCCTCCGCTCGAAAGACAGCAGGCGGATCGGACCTGCCGGCCACCTGGGGGTAACCTTAACCCTAGGGCGGTCCCCGAGGGGCCCCTCCCAAGGGGCCTTGCGCAGCCACGCCGGGGATCCTGGACGTCTTAGCCCCAGGGCCGGACTCACCCTGCAGCCCCCTGGCACCCGGGCTGCTAGGGGCACCGCCGGTCATTCAGGCGGGAGAAGGGGCAGGGCCCTCCGAGCCCCCGACCTCCTTCGAAGGCCCCTGCGCCAAAACCTGTGGGCCCGGGGTCCCGCTTGCCAGCTCCCTCCCCTCGACCCGCCCCACCGCGAGCCACACAGCCAGGGGATTGGGCCTGAAGGCCTCCTGGGGGCTAACACAAACCCTAGGTGGGACCCCGAGGGGCCCCTCCCAAGGGGCTTGGCGACCCAACGCCGGGGATTGGGAACCACTGAACCCCAGCGCTGGAATCACCCTGCAGCCCCCCGCCACTCTGGCCGCTAGGGGCGCCGCCGATCATTCAGGCGGGAGAAGGAGCAGGGCCCACCTAGCCCCTGATGACCTTCGAAGTCCCCCGCGCCAAAACGGTTGGGCCCACGCTCCCTCTCCTCAGCACCCTCAGCTCGGCCTACCCCTCTGCTCGCCGCACATCCAGCAGGTCGGGCTTGCCGGCCTCCCGGGGGCTAACACTAACTCTAGGTGGGCTCCTGAGGGGCCCCACCCAAGGGGCCTGGCGCCTCAACGCCAGAGATTGGGGACCCGAGACCCAGCGCCGGACTCACCCTGCAGCCCCCCGCCACCTGGGCCGCTAGGGGGCCCGCCTGTCATTCAGGGCGGGAGAACGGGCAGGGCCTTCTGTGACCCAGGCAACCTTCGAAGCCCCCCCCCCCCGCTCCAAAATGTTCTGGGCCCAGGCTCCAGCTCGCCAGCGCCCTCACTCTGCCCGCCCCTCCACTCGCTGCACAGCGGGCATTTCGGGCCTGCCGGCATCCTTCTTGCTAACCCTAACCCTAGGTCAGTCCCCGAGAGGCCCCTCACAAGGGGCCTGGGGCTGCAACGCTGGGGATTGGGGACCCCCGAGCCCCAGGGCCAGACTAACACTGCTGCCGTCCACCACCTGGGCCACTAGGGGCGCTGTCTCTCATTCAGGGCTGGAGAAGGGGCAGGGCCCTCCAAGCCCCCGCGTACCTTCGATGGCCCCCTGCCCCGAATAGCTTGGGCCCACGTTCCCACTCCTCAGCGCCCTCAGCTCGGCCTGCCCCTCCGCTCGCTGCACATCCAGCAGATCGGGCTTGCCGGACTCCTGGGGGCTAACCCGAGCTCTAGGTGGCCTCCTGAGGGGCCCCATCCATGGGGCCTGGCGCCCTAACGCCGGGGATTGGGAACCTCCGAACCCCAGGACTGGACTCACCCTGCAGCCCACCGCCACCTGGGCCGTAGGGGCGCCACCGGCCATTCAGGGCTGGAGAACGGGTAGGGCCCTCCGAGTCCCCGGCTAGCTTCGAAGGCCCCGTGCGCCAAAACACTTGGGCCCACGCTCCCTCTCTCCAGCGCCCTCCCCTCGGCCCCACCCCCCCGCTCGCCACACCGCCGGTGGATCCTGCCTGCCGGCGTCCTGGGGGCTAACCCTAAGCCCAGGTGGGCCCCCGGGGGGCCCCTCCCAAGGGGCCTGCCACCGCAACTCCAGGCATTGGGGACCCCCAGCCCCAGGGCAAGACTAACACTGCTGCCCCTCCACCACCTGGGCACTAGGGGCGCTGCCGCTCATTCAGGGCTGGAGAAGGGGCAGGGCCCTCTGAGCCCCCGCCGACCTTCGATGGCCCCCCGCACCAGAGCGCTTAGGCCCACGTTCCCACCAGTCAGCGCCCTCACCTCAAGCGGCCCCTCCGCTCGAAAGACAGCAGGCGGATCGGACCTGCCGGCCACCTGGGGGTAACCTTAACCCTAGGGCGGCCCCGAGGGGCCCCTCCCAAGGGGGCTTGCGCAGCCACGCCGGGGATCCTGGCCGTCTTAGCCCCAGGGGCGGACTCACCCTGCAGCCCCCTGGCACCCGGGCTGCTAGAGGCACCGCCGGTCATTCAGGCGGGAGAAGGGGCAGGGCCCTCCGAGTCCCCGACCTCCTTCGAAGGCCCCCGCGCCAAAACCTGTGGGCCCGGGGTCCCGCTTGCCAGCTCCCTCCCCTCGACCCGCCCCACCGCGAGCCACACAGCCAGGGGATTGGGCCTGAAGGCCTCCTGGGGGCTAACACAAACCCTAGGTGGGACCCCGAGGGGCCCCTCCCAAGGGGCTTGGCGACCCAACGCCGGGGATTGGGAACCACTGAACCCCAGCGCTGGAATCACCCTGCAGCCCCCCGCCACTCTGGCCGCTAGGGGCGCCGCCGATCATTCAGGCGGGAGAAGGAGCAGGGCCCACCTACCCCTGATGACCTTCGAAGGCCCCCGCGCCAAAAGGGTTGGGCCCATGCTCCCTCTCCTCAGCACCCTCAGCTCGGCCTACCCCTCTGCTCGCCGCACATCCAGCAGGTCGGGCTTGCCGGCCTCCCGGGGGCTAACACTAACTCTAGGTGGGCTCCTGAGGGGCCCCACCCAAGGGGCCTGGCGCCTCAACGCCGGAGACTGGGGACCCGAGACCCAGCGCCGGACTCACCCTGCAGCCCCCCGCCACCTGGGCCGCTAGGGGGCCCGCCTGTCATTCAGGGCGGGAGAACGGGCAGGGCCTTCTGTGACCCAGGCAACCTTCGAAGCCCACCCCCTCCCTCCCCCCGCTCCAAAATGTTCTGGGCCCAGGCTCCAGCTCGCCAGCGCCCTCACTCTGCCCGCCCCTCCACTCGCTGCACAGCGGGCATTTCGGGCCTGCCGGCATCCTTCTTGCTAACCCTAACCCTAGGTCAGTCCCCGAGAGGCCCCTCACAAGGGGCCTGGGGCTGCAACGCTGGGGATTGGGGACCCCCGAGCCCCAGGGCCAGACTAACACTGCTGCCGTCCACCACCTGGGCCACTAGGGGCGCTGTCTCTCATTCAGGGCTGGAGAAGGGGCAGGGCCCTCCAAGCCCCCGCGGACCTTCGATGGCCCCCCGCCCCGAAGCGCTTGGGCCCACGTTCCCACTCCTCAGCGCCCTCAGCTCGGCCTGCCCCTCCGCTCGCTGCACATCCAGCAGATCGGGCTTGCCGGACTCCTGGGGGCTAACCCGAGCTCTAGGTGGCCTCCTGAGGGGCCCCATCCATGGGGCCTGGCGCCCTAACGCCGGGGATTGGGAACCTCCGAACCCCAGGACTGGACTCACCCTGCAGCCCACCGCCACCTGGGCCGTAGGGGCGCCACCGGCCATTCAGGGCTGGAGAACGGGTAGGGCCCTCCGAGTCCCCGGCTAGCTTCGAAGGCCCCGTGCGCCAAAACACTTGGGCCCACGCTCCCTCTCTCCAGCGCCCTCCCCTCGGCCCCACCCCCCCGCTCGCCACACCGCCGGTGGATCCTGCCTGCCGGCGTCCTGGGGGCTAACTCTAAGCCCAGGTGGGCCCCCGGGGGCCCCTCCCAAGGGGCCTGCCACCGCAACTCCAGGCATTGGGGACCCCCAGCCCCAGGGCAAGACTAACACTGCTGCCCCTCCACCACCTGGGCACTAGGGGCGCTGCCGCTCATTCAGGGCTGGAGAAGGGGCAGGGCCCTCTGAGCCCCCGCCGACCTTCGATGGCCCCCCGCCCCAAAGCGCTTAGGCCCACGTTCCCACCAGTCAGCGCCCTCACCTCAAGCGGCACCTCTGCTCGAAAGACAGCAGGCGGATCGGACCTGCCGGCCACCTGGGGGTAACCTTAACCCTAGGGCGGTCCCCGAGGGGCCCCTCCCAAGGGGCCTTGCGCAGCCACGCCGGGGATCCTGGCCGTCTTAGCCCCAGGGCCGGACTCACCCTGCAGCCCCCTGGCACCCGGGCTGCTAGGGGCACCACCGGTCATTCAGGCAGGAGAAGGGGCAGGGCCCTCCGAGCCCCCAACCTCCTATGAAGGCCCCCGCGCCAAAACCTGTGGGCCCGGGGTCCCGCTTGCCAGCTCCCTCCCCTCGACCCGCCCCACCGCGAGCCTCACAGCCAGGGGATTGGGCCTGAAGGCCTCCTGGGGGCTAACACAAACCCTAGGTGGGACCCCGAGGGGCCCCTCCCAAGGGGCTTGGCGACCCAACGCCGGGGATTGGGAACCACTGAACCCCAGCGCTGGAATCACCCTGCAGCCCCCCGCCACTCTGGCCGCTAGGGGCGCCGCCGATCATTCAGGCGGGAGAAGGAGCAGGGCCCACCTACCCCTGATGACCTTCGAAGGCCCCCGCGCCAAAAGGGTTGGGCCCATGCTCCCTCTCCTCAGCACCCTCAGCTCGGCCTACCCCTCTGCTCGCCGCACATCCAGCAGGTCGGGCTTGCCGGCCTCCCGGGGGCTAACACTAACTCTAGGTGGGCTCCTGAGGGGCCCCACCCAAGGGGCCTGGCGCCTCAACGCCGGAGATTGGGGACCCGAGACCCAGCGCCGGACTCACCCTGCAGCCCCCCGCCACCTGGGCCGCTAGGGGGCCCGCCTGTCATTCAGGGCGGGAGAACGGGCAGGGCCTTCTGTGACCCAGGCAACCTTCGAAGCCCACCCCCTCCCTCCCCCCGCTCCAAAATGTTCTGGGCCCAGGCTCCAGCTCGCCAGCGCCCTCACTCTGCCCGCCCCTCCACTCGCTGCACAGCGGGCATTTCGGGCCTGCCGGCATCCTTCTTGCTAACCCTAACCCTAGGTCAGTCCCCGAGAGGCCCCTCACAAGGGGCCTGGGGCTGCAACGCTGGGGATTGGGGACCCCCGAGCCCCAGGGCCAGACTAACACTGCTGCCGTCCACCACCTGGGCCACTAGGGGCGCTGTCTCTCATTCAGGGCTGGAGAAGGGGCAGGGCCCTCCAAGCCCCCGCGGACCTTCGATGGCCCCCTGCCCCGAAGCGCTTGGGCCCCCGTTCCCACTCCTCAGCGCCCTCAGCTCGGCCTGCCCCTCCGCTCGCTGCACATCCAGCAGATCGGGCTTGCCGGACTCCTGGGGGCTAACCCGAGCTCTAGGTGGCCTCCTGAGGGGCCCCATCCATGGGGCCTGGTGCCCTAACGCCGGGGATTGGGAACCTCCGAACCCCAGGACTGGACTCACCCTGCAGCCCACCGCCACCTGGGCCGTAGGGGCGCCACCGGCCATTCAGGGCTGGAGAACGGGTAGGGCCCTCCGAGTCCCCGGCTAGCTTCGAAGGCCCCGTGCGCCAAAACACTTGGGCCCACGCTCCCTCTCTCCAGCGCCCTCCCCTCGGCCCCACCCCCCCGCTCGCCACACCGCCGGTGGATCCTGCCTGCCGGCGTCCTGGGGGCTAACTCTAAGCCCAGGTGGGCCCCCGGGGGCCCCTCCCAAGGGGCCTGCCACCGCAACTCCAGGCATTGGGGACCCCCAGCCCCAGGGCAAGACTAACACTGCTGCCCCTCCACCACCTGGGCACTAGGGGCGCTGCCGCTCATTCAGGGCTGGAGAAGGGGCAGGGCCCTCTGAGCCCCCGCCGACCTTCGATGGCCCCCCGCCCCAAAGCGCTTAGGCCCACGTTCCCACCAGTCAGCGCCCTCACCTCAAGCGGCACCTCTGCTCGAAAGACAGCAGGCGGATCGGACCTGCCGGCCACCTGGGGGTAACCTTAACCCTAGGGCGGTCCCCGAGGGGCCCCTCCCAAGGGGCCTTGCGCAGCCACGCCGGGGATCCTGGCCGTCTTAGCCCCAGGGCCGGACTCACCCTGCAGCCCCCTGGCACCCGGGCTGCTAGGGGCACCACCGGTCATTCAGGCAGGAGAAGGGGCAGGGCCCTCCGAGCCCCCAACCTCCTATGAAGGCCCCCGCGCCAAAACCTGTGGGCCCGGGGTCCCGCTTGCCAGCTCCCTCCCCTCGACCCGCCCCACCGCGAGCCTCACAGCCAGGGGATTGGGCCTGAAGGCCTCCTGGGGGCTAACACAAACCCTAGGTGGGACCCCGAGGGGCCCCTCCCAAGGGGCTTGGCGACCCAACGCCGGGGATTGGGAACCACTGAACCCCAGCGCTGGAATCACCCTGCAGCCCCCCGCCACTCTGGCCGCTAGGGGCGCCGCCGATCATTCAGGCGGGAGAAGGAGCAGGGCCCACCTACCCCTGATGACCTTCGAAGGCCCCCGCGCCAAAAGGGTTGGGCCCATGCTCCCTCTCCTCAGCACCCTCAGCTCGGCCTACCCCTCTGCTCGCCGCACATCCAGCAGGTCGGGCTTGCCGGCCTCCCGGGGGCTAACACTAACTCTAGGTGGGCTCCTGAGGGGCCCCACCCAAGGGGCCTGGCGCCTCAACGCCGGAGATTGGGGACCCGAGACCCAGCGCCGGACTCACCCTGCAGCCCCCCGCCACCTGGGCCGCTAGGGGGCCCGCCTGTCATTCAGGGCGGGAGAACGGGCAGGGCCTTCTGTGACCCAGGCAACCTTCGAAGCCCACCCCCTCCCTCCCCCCGCTCCAAAATGTTCTGGGCCCAGGCTCCAGCTCGCCAGCGCCCTCACTCTGCCCGCCCCTCCACTCGCTGCACAGCGGGCATTTCGGGCCTGCCGGCATCCTTCTTGCTAACCCTAACCCTAGGTCAGTCCCCGAGAGGCCCCTCACAAGGGGCCTGGGGCTGCAACGCTGGGGATTGGGGACCCCCGAGCCCCAGGGCCAGACTAACACTGCTGCCGTCCACCACCTGGGCCACTAGGGGCGCTGTCTCTCATTCAGGGCTGGAGAAGGGGCAGGGCCCTCCAAGCCCCCGCGGACCTTCGATGGCCCCCCGCCCCGAAGCGCTTGGGCCCACGTTCCCACTCCTCAGCGCCCTCAGCTCGGCCTGCCCCTCCGCTCGCTGCACATCCAGCAGATCGGGCTTGCCGGACTCCTGGGGGCTAACCCGAGCTCTAGGTGGCCTCCTGAGGGGCCCCATCCATGGGGCCTGGTGCCCTAACGCCGGGGATTGGGAACCTCCGAACCCCAGGACTGGACTCACCCTGCAGCCCACCGCCACCTGGGCCGTAGGGGCGCCACCGGCCATTCAGGGCTGGAGAACGGGTAGGGCCCTCCGAGTCCCCGGCTAGCTTCGAAGGCCCCGTGCGCCAAAACACTTGGGCCCACGCTCCCTCTCTCCAGCGCCCTCCCCTCGGCCCCACCCCCCCGCTCGCCACACCGCCGGTGGATCCTGCCTGCCGGCGTCCTGGGGGCTAACTCTAAGCCCAGGTGGGCCCCCGGGGGCCCCTCCCAAGGGGCCTGCCACCGCAACTCCAGGCATTGGGGACCCCCAGCCCCAGGGCAAGACTAACACTGCTGCCCCTCCACCACCTGGGCACTAGGGGCGCTGCCGCTCATTCAGGGCTGGAGAAGGGGCAGGGCCCTCTGAGCCCCCGCCGACCTTCGATGGCCCCCCGCCCCAAAGCGCTTAGGCCCACGTTCCCACCAGTCAGCGCCCTCACCTCAAGCGGCCCCTCCGCTCGAAAGACAGCAGGCGGATCGGACCTGCCGGCCACCTGGGGGTAACCTTAACCCTAGGGCGGTCCCCGAGGGGCCCCTCCCAAGGGGCCTTGCGCAGCCACGCCGGGGATCCTGGCCGTCTTAGCCCCAGGGCCGGACTCACCCTGCAGCCCCCTGGCACCCGGGCTGCTAGGGGCACCGCCGGTCATTCAGGCGGGAGAAGGGGCAGGGCCCTCCGAGCCCCCGACCTCCTACGAAGGCCCCCGCGCCAAAACCTGTGGGCCCGGGGTCCCGCTTGCCAGCTCCCTCCCCTCGACCCGCCCCACCGCGAGCCTCACAGCCAGGGGATTGGGCCTGAAGGCCTCCTGGGGGCTAACACAAACCCTAGGTGGGACCCCGAGGGGCCCCTCCCAAGGGGCTTGGCGACCCAACGCCGGGGATTGGGAACCACTGAACCCCAGCGCTGGAATCACCCTGCAGCCCCCCGCCACTCTGGCCGCTAGGGGCGCCGCCGATCATTCAGGCGGGAGAAGGAGCAGGGCCCACCTAGCCCCTGATGACCTTCGAAGGCCCCCGTGCCAAAACGGTTGGGCCCACGCTCCCTCTCCTCAGCACCCTCAGCTCGGCCTACCCCTCTGCTCGCCGCACATCCAGCAGGTCGGGCTTGCCGGCCTCCCGGGGGCTAACACTAACTCTAGGTGGGCTCCTGAGGGGCCCCACCCAAGGGGCCTGGCGCCTCAACGCCGGAGATTGGGGACCCGAGACCCAGCGCCGGACTCACCCTGCAGCCCCCCGCCACCTGGGCCGCTAGGGGGCCCGCCTGTCATTCAGGGTGGGAGAACGGGCAGGGCCGTCTGTGCCCCAGGCAACCTTCGAAGCCTCCCCCCCCCCCGGCTCCAAAATGTTCTGGGCCCAGGCTCCAGCTCGCCAGCGCCCTCACTCTGCCCGCCCCTCCACTCGCTGCACAGCGGGCATTTCGGGCCTGCCGGCATCCTTCTTGCTAACCCTAACCCTAGGTCAGTCCCCGAGAGGCCCCTCACAAGGGGCCTGGGGCTGCAACGCTGGGGATTGGGGACCCCCGAGCCCCAGGGCCAGACTAACACTGCTGCCGTCCACCACCTGGGCCACTAGGGGCGCTGTCTCTCATTCAGGGCTGGAGAAGGGGCAGGGCCCTCCAGGCCCCCGCGGACCTTCGATGGCCCCCCGCCCCGAAGCGCTTGGGCCCACGTTCCCACTCCTCAGCGCCCTCAGCTCGGCCTGCCCCTCCGCTCGCTGCACATCCAGCAGATAGGGCTTGCCGGACTCCTGGGGGCTAACCCGAGCTCTAGGTGGCCTCCTGAGGGGCCCCATCCATGGGGCCTGGCGCCCTAACGCCGGGGATTGGGAACCTCCGAACCCCAGGACTGGACTCACCCTGCAGCCCACCGCCACCTGGGCCGTAGGGGCGCCACCGGCCATTCAGGGCTGGAGAACAGGTAGGGCCCTCCGAGTCCCCGGCTAGCTTCGAAGGCCCCGTGCGCCAAAACACTTGGGCCCACGCTCCCTCTCTCCAGCGCCCTCCCCTCGGCCCCACCCCCCCGCTCGCCACACCGCCGGTGGATCCTGCCTGCCGGCGTCCTGGGGGCTAACCCTAAGCCCAGGTGGGCCCCCGGGGGGCCCCTCCCAAGGGGCCTGCCACCGCAACTCCAGGCATTGGGGACCCCTAGCGCCAGGGCAAGATTAACACTGCTGCCCCTCCACCACCTGGGCACTAGGGGCGCTGCCGCTCATTCAGGGCTGGAGAAGGGGCAGGGCCCTCTGAGCCCCCGCCGACCTTCGATGGCCCCCCGCCCCAAAGCGCTTAGGCCCACGTTCCCACCAGTCAGCGCCCTCACCTCAAGCGGCCCCTCCGCTCGAAAGACAGCAGGCGGATCGGACCTGCCGGCCACCTGGGGGTAACCTTAACCCTAGGGCGGTCCCCGAGGGGCCCCTCCCAAGGGGCCTTGCGCAGCCACGCCGGGGATCCTGGCCGTCTTAGCCCCAGGGCTGGACTCACCCTGCAGCCCCCTGGCACCCGGGCTGCTAGGGGCACCGCCGGTCATTCAGGCGGGAGAAGGGGCAGGGCCCTCCGAGCCCCCGACCTCCTACGAAGGCCCCCGCGCCAAAACCTGTGGGCCCGGGGTCCCGCTTGCCAGCTCCCTCCCCTCGACCCGCCCCACCGCGAGCCTCACAGCCAGGGGATTGGGCCTGAAGGCCTCCTGGGGGCTAACACAAACCCTAGGTGGGACCCCGAGGGGCCCCTCCAAGGGGCTTGGCGACCCAACGCCGGGGATTGGGAACCACTGAACCCCAGCGCTGGAATCACCCTGCAGCCCCCCGCCACTCTGGCCGCTAGGGGCGCCGCCGATCATTCAGGCGGGAGAAGGAGCAGGGCCCACCTAGCCCCTGATGACCTTCGAAGGCCCCCGTGCCAAAACGGTTGGGCCCACGCTCCCTCTCCTCAGCACCCTCAGCTCGGCCTACCCCTCTGCTCGCCGCACATCCAGCAGGTCGGGCTTGCCGGCCTCCCGGGGGCTAACACTAACTCTAGGTGGGCTCCTGAGGGGCCCCACCCAAGGGGCCTGGCGCCTCAACGCCGGAGATTGGGGACCCGAGACCCAGCGCCGGACTCACCCTGCAGCCCCCCGCCACCTGGGCCGCTAGGGGGCCCGCCTGTCATTCAGGGTGGGAGAACGGGCAGGGCCGTCTGTGCCCCAGGCAACCTTCGAAGCCTCCCCCCCCCCCCCCCGGCTCCAAAATGTTCTGGGCCCAGGATCCAGCTCGCCAGCGCCCTCACTCTGCCCGCCCCTCCACTCGCTGCACAGCGGGCATTTCGGGCCTGCCGGCATCCTTCTTGCTAACCCTAACCCTAGGTCAGTCCCCGAGAGGCCCCTCACAAGGGGCCTGGGGCTGCAACGCTGGGGATTGGGGACCCCCGAGCCCCAGGGCCAGACTAACACTGCTGCCGTCCACCACCTGGGCCACTAGGGGCGCTGTCTCTCATTCAGGGCTGGAGAAGGGGCAGGGCCCTCCAGGCCCCCGCGGACCTTCGATGGCCCCCCGCCCCGAAGCGCTTGGGCCCACGTTCCCACTCCTCAGCGCCCTCAGCTCGGCCTGCCCCTCCGCTCGCTGCACATCCAGCAGATAGGGCTTGCCGGACTCCTGGGGGCTAACCCGAGCTCTAGGTGGCCTCCTGAGGGGCCCCATCCATGGGGCCTGGCGCCCTAACGCCGGGGATTGGGAACCTCCGAACCCCAGGACTGGACTCACCCTGCAGCCCACCGCCACCTGGGCCGTAGGGGCGCCACCGGCCATTCAGGGCTGGAGAACAGGTAGGGCCCTCCGAGTCCCCGGCTAGCTTCGAAGGCCCCGTGCGCCAAAACACTTGGGCCCACGCTCCCTCTCTCCAGCGCCCTCCCCTCGGCCCCACCCCCCCGCTCGCCACACCGCCGGTGGATCCTGCCTGCCGGCGTCCTGGGGGCTAACCCTAAGCCCAGGTGGGCCCCCGGGGGGCCCCTCCCAAGGGGCCTGCCACCGCAACTCCAGGCATTGGGGACCCCTAGCGCCAGGGCAAGATTAACACTGCTGCCCCTCCACCACCTGGGCACTAGGGGCGCTGCCGCTCATTCAGGGCTGGAGAAGGGGCAGGGCCCTCTGAGCCCCCGCCGACCTTCGATGGCCCCCCGCCCCAAAGCGCTTAGGCCCACGTTCCCACCAGTCAGCGCCCTCACCTCAAGCGGCCCCTCCGCTCGAAAGACAGCAGGCGGATCGGACCTGCCGGCCACCTGGGGGTAACCTTAACCCTAGGGCGGTCCCCGAGGGGCCCCTCCCAAGGGGCCTTGCGCAGCCACGCCGGGGATCCTGGCCGTCTTAGCCCCAGGGCCGGACTCACCCTGCAGCCCCCTGGCACCCGGGCTGCTAGGGGCACCGCCGGTCATTCAGGCGGGAGAAGGGGCAGGGCCCTCCGAGCCCCCGACCTCCTACGAAGGCCCCCGCGCCAAAACCTGTGGGCCCGGGGTCCCGCTTGCCAGCTCCCTCCCCTCGACCCGCCCCACCGCGAGCCTCACAGCCAGGGGATTGGGCCTGAAGGCCTCCTGGGGGCTAACACAAACCCTAGGTGGGACCCCGAGGGGCCCCTCCAAGGGGCTTGGCGACCCAACGCCGGGGATTGGGAACCACTGAACCCCAGCGCTGGAATCACCCTGCAGCCCCCCGCCACTCTGGCCGCTAGGGGCGCCGCCGATCATTCAGGCGGGAGAAGGAGCAGGGCCCACCTAGCCCCTGATGACCTTCGAAGGCCCCCGTGCCAAAACGGTTGGGCCCACGCTCCCTCTCCTCAGCACCCTCAGCTCGGCCTACCCCTCTGCTCGCCGCACATCCAGCAGGTCGGGCTTGCCGGCCTCCCGGGGGCTAACACTAACTCTAGGTGGGCTCCTGAGGGGCCCCACCCAAGGGGAGTGGCGCCTCAACGCCGGAGATTGGGGACCCGAGACCCAGCGCCGGACTCACCCTGCAGCCCCCCGCCACCTGGGCCGCTAGGGGGCCCGCCTGTCATTCAGGGTGGGAGAACGGGCAGGGCCGTCTGTGCCCCAGGCAACCTTCGAAGCCTCCCCCCCCCCCCCCCCCGGCTCCAAAATGTTCTGGGCCCAGGATCCAGCTCGCCAGCGCCCTCACTCTGCCCGCCCCTCCACTCGCTGCACAGCGGGCATTTCGGGCCTGCCGGCATCCTTCTTGCTAACCCTAACCCTAGGTCAGTCCCCGAGAGGCCCCTCACAAGGGGCCTGGGGCTGCAACGCTGGGGATTGGGGACCCCCGAGCCCCAGGGCCAGACTAACACTGCTGCCGTCCACCACCTGGGCCACTAGGGGCGCTGTCTCTCATTCAGGGCTGGAGAAGGGGCAGGGCCCTCCAGGCCCCCGCGGACCTTCGATGGCCCCCCGCCCCGAAGCGCTTGGGCCCACGTTCCCACTCCTCAGCGCCCTCAGCTCGGCCTGCCCCTCCGCTCGCTGCACATCCAGCAGATAGGGCTTGCCGGACTCCTGGGGGCTAACCCGAGCTCTAGGTGGCCTCCTGAGGGGCCCCATCCATGGGGCCTGGCGCCCTAACGCCGGGGATTGGGAACCTCCGAACCCCAGGACTGGACTCACCCTGCAGCCCACCGCCACCTGGGCCGTAGGGGCGCCACCGGCCATTCAGGGCTGGAGAACAGGTAGGGCCCTCCGAGTCCCCGGCTAGCTTCGAAGGCCCCGTGCGCCAAAACACTTGGGCCCACGCTCCCTCTCTCCAGCGCCCTCCCCTCGGCCCCACCCCCCCGCTCGCCACACCGCCGGTGGATCCTGCCTGCCGGCGTCCTGGGGGCTAACCCTAAGCCCAGGTGGGCCCCCGGGGGGCCCCTCCCAAGGGGCCTGCCACCGCAACTCCAGGCATTGGGGACCCCTAGCGCCAGGGCAAGATTAACACTGCTGCCCCTCCACCACCTGGGCACTAGGGGCGCTGCCGCTCATTCAGGGCTGGAGAAGGGGCAGGGCCCTCTGAGCCCCCGCCGACCTTCGATGGCCCCCCGCCCCAAAGCGCTTAGGCCCACGTTCCCACCAGTCAGCGCCCTCACCTCAAGCGGCCCCTCCGCTCGAAAGACAGCAGGCGGATCGGACCTGCCGGCCACCTGGGGGTAACCTTAACCCTAGGGCGGTCCCCGAGGGGCCCCTCCCAAGGGGCCTTGCGCAGCCACGCCGGGGATTCTGGCCGTCTTAGCCCCAGGGCCGGACTCACCCTGCAGCCCCCTGGCACCCGGGCTGCTAGGGGCACCGCCGGTCATTCAGGCGGGAGAAGGGGCAGGGCCCTCCGAGCCCCCGACCTCCTTCGAAGGCCCCCGCGCCAAAACCTGTGGGCCCGGGGTCCCGCTTGCCAGCTACCTCCCCTCGACCCGCCCCACCGCGAGCCACACAGCCAGGGGATTGGGCCTGAAGGCCTCCTGGGGGCTAACACAAACCCTAGGTGGGACCCCGAGGGGCCCCTCCCAAGGGGCTTGGCGACCCAACGCCGGGGATTGGGAACCACTGAACCCCAGCGCTGGAATCACCCTGCAGCCCCCCGCCACTCTGGCCGCTAGGGGCGCCGCCGATCATTCAGGCGGGAGAAGGAGCAGGGCCCACCTAGCCCCTGATGACCTTCGAAGGCCCCCGCGCCAAAACGGTTGGGCCCACGCTCCCTCTCCTCAGCACCCTCAGCTCGGCCTACCCCTCTGCTCGCTGCACATCCAGCAGGTCGGGCTTGCCGGCCTCCCGGGGGCTAACACTAACTCTAGGTGGGCTCCTGAGGGGCCCCACCCAAGGGGCCTGGCGCCTCAACGCCGGAGATTGGGGACCCGAGACCCAGCGCCGGACTCACCCTGCAGCCCCCCGCCACCTGGGCCGCTAGGGGGCCCGCCTGTCTTTCAGGGCGGGAGAACGGGCAGGGCCGTCTGTGCCCCAGGCAACCTTCGAAGCCCCCACCCCCCACCCCACCCCCCCCCCCCCCCCCCGCTCCAACATGTTCTGGGCCCAGGCTCCAGCTCGCCAGCGCCCTCACTCTGCCCGCCCCTCCACTCGCTGCACAGCGGGCATTTCGGGCCTGCCGGCATCCTTCTTGCTAACCCTAACCCTAGGTCAGTCCCCGAGAGGCCCCTCACAAGGGGCCTGGGGCTGCAACGCTGGGGATTGGGGACCCCCGAGCCCCAGGGCCAGACTAACACTGCTGCCGTCCACCACCTGGGCCACTAGGGGCGCTGTCTCTCATTCAGGGGTGGAGAAGGGGCAGGGCCCTCCAAGCCCCCGTGGACCTTCGATGGCCCCCCGCCCCGAAGCGCTTGGGCCCACGTTCCCACTCCTCAGCGCCCTCAGCTCGGCCTGCCCCTCCGCTCGCTGCACATCCAGCAGATCGGGCTTGCCGGACTCCTGGGGGCTACCCCGAGCTCTAGGTGGCCTCCTGAGGGGCCCCATCCATGGGGCCTGGCGCCCTAACGCCGGGGATTGGGAACCTCCGAACCCCAGGACTGGACTCACCCTGCAGCCCACCGCCACCTGGGCCGTAGGGGCGCCACCGGCCATTCAGGGCTGGAGAACGGGTAGGGCCCTCCGAGTCCCCGGCTAGCTTCGAAGGCCCCGTGCGCCAAAACACTTGGGCCCACGCTCCCTCTCTCCAGCGCCCTCCCCTCGGCCCCACCCCCCCGCTCGCCACACCGCCGGTGGATCCTGCCTGCCGGCGTCCTGGGGGCTAACCCTAAGCCCAGGTGGGCCCCCGGGGGCCCCTCCCAAGGGGCCTGCCACCGCAACTCCAGGCATTGGGGACCCCCAGCCCCAGGGCAAGACTAACACTGCTGCCCCTCCACCACCTGGGCACTAGGGGCGCTGCCGCTCATTCAGGGCTGGAGAAGGGGCAGGGCCCTCTGAGCCCCCGCCGACCTTCGATGGCCCCCCGCCCCAAAGCGCTTAGGCCCACGTTCCCACCAGTCAGCGCCCTCACCTCAAGCGGCCCCTCCGCTCGAAAGACAGCAGGCGGATCGGACCTGCCGGCCACCTGGGGGTAACCTTAACCCTAGGGCGGTCCCCGAGGGGCCCCTCCCAAGGGGCCTTGCGCAGCCACGCCGGGGATCCTGGCCGTCTTAGCCCCAGGGCCGGACTCACCCTGCAGCCCCCTGGCACCCGGGCTGCTAGGGGCACCACCGGTCATTCAGGCGGGAGAAGGGGCAGGGCCCTCCGAGCCCCCGACCTCCTACGAAGGCCCCCGCGCCAAAACCTGTGGGCCCGGGGTCCCGCTTGCCAGCTCCCTCCCCTCGACCCACCCCACCGCGAGCCTCACAGCCAGGGGATTGGGCCTGAAGGCCTCCTGGGGGCTAACACAAACCCTAGGTGGGACCCCGAGGGGCCCCTCCCAAGGGGCTTGGCGACCCAACGCCGGGGATTGGGAACCACTGAACCCCAGCGCTGGAATCACCCTGCAGCCCCCCGCCACTCTGGCCGCTAGGGGCGCCGCCGATCATTCAGGCGGGAGAAGGAGCAGGGCCCACCTACCCCTGATGACCTTCGAAGGCCCCCGCGCCAAAAGGGTTGGGCCCATGCTCCCTCTCCTCAGCACCCTCAGCTCGGCCTACCCCTCTGCTCGCCGCACATCCAGCAGGTCGGGCTTGCCGGCCTCCCAGGGGCTAACACTAACTCTAGGTGGGCTCCTGAGGGGCCCCACCCAAGGGGCCTGGCGCCTCAACGCCGGAGATTGGGGACCCGAGACCCAGCGCCGGACTCACCCTGCAGCCCCCCGCCACCTGGGCCGCTAGGGGGCCCGCCTGTCATTCAGGGCGGGAGAACGGGCAGGGCCTTCTGTGACCCAGGCAACCTTCGAAGCCCACCCCCTCCCTCCCCCCGCTCCAAAATGTTCTGGGCCCAGGCTCCAGCTCGCCAGCGCCCTCACTCTGCCCGCCCCTCCACTCGCTGCACAGCGGGCATTTCGGGCCTGCCGGCATCCTTCTTGCTAACCCTAACCCTAGGTCAGTCCCCGAGAGGCCCCTCACAAGGGGCCTGGGGCTGCAACGCTGGGGATTGGGGACCCCCGAGCCCCAGGGCCAGACTAACACTGCTGCCGTCCACCACCTGGGCCACTAGGGGCGCTGTCTCTCATTCAGGGCTGGAGAAGGGGCAGGGCCCTCCAAGCCCCCGCGGACCTTCGATGGCCCCCCGCCCCGAAGCGCTTGGGCCCACGTTCCCACTCCTCAGCGCCCTCAGCTCGGCCTGCCCCTCCGCTCGCTGCACATCCAGCAGATCGGGCTTGCCGGACTCCTGGGGGCTAACCCGAGCTCTAGGTGGCCTCCTGAGGGGCCCCATCCATGGGGCCTGGCGCCCTAACGCCGGGGATTGGGAACCTCTGAACCCCAGGACTGGACTCACCCTGCAGCCCACCGCCACCTGGGCCGTAGGGGCGCCACCGGCCATTCAGGGCTGGAGAACGGGTAGGGCCCTCCGAGTCCCCGGCTAGCTTCGAAGGCCCCGTGCGCCAAAACACTTGGGCCCACGCTCCCTCTCTCCAGCGCCCTCCCCTCGGCCCCACCACCCCGCTCGCCACACCGCCGGTGGATCCTGCCTGCCGGCGTCCTGGGGGCTAACTCTAAGCCCAGGTGGGCCCCCGGGGGCCCCTCCCAAGGGGCCTGCCACCGCAACTCCAGGCATTGGGGACCCCCAGCCCCAGGGCAAGACTAACACTGCTTGCCCCTCCACCACCTGGGCACTAGGGGCGCTGCCGCTCATTCAGGGCTGGAGAAGGGGCAGGGCCCTCTGAGCCCCCGCCGACCTTCGATGGCCCCCCGCCCCAAAGCGCTTAGGCCCACGTTCCCACCAGTCAGCGCCCTCACCTCAAGCGGCCCCTCCGCTCGAAAGACAGCAGGCGGATCGGACCTGCCGGCCACCTGGGGGTAACCTTAACCCTAGGGCGGTCCCCGAGGGGCCCCTCCCAAGGGGCCTTGCGCAGGCACGCCGGGGATCCTGGCCGTCTTAGCCCCAGGGCCGGACTCACCCTGCAGCCCCCTGGCACCCGGGCTGCTAGGGGCACCACCGGTCATTCAGGCAGGAGAAGGGGCAGGGCCCTCCGAGCCCCCGACCTCCTACGAAGGCCCCCGCGCCAAAACCTGTGGGCCCGGGGTCCCGCTTGCCAGCTCCCTCCCCTCGACCCGCCCCACCGCGAGCCTCACAGCCAGGGGATTGGGCCTGAAGGCCTCCTGGGGGCTAACACAAACCCTAGGTGGGACCCCGAGGGGCCCCTCCCAAGGGGCTTGGCGACCCAACGCCGGGGATTGGGAACCACTGAACCCCAGCGCTGGAATCACCCTGCAGCCCCCCGCCACTCTGGCCGCTAGGGCGCGCCGATCATTCAGGCGGGAGAAGGAGCAGGGCCCACCTACCCCTGATGACTTTCGAAGGCCCCCGCGCCAAAAGGGTTGGGCCCATGCTCCCTCTCCTCAGCACCCTCAGCTCGGCCTACCCCTCTGCTCGCCGCACATCCAGCAGGTCGGGCTTGCCGGCCTCCCGGGGGCTAACACTAACTCTAGGTGGGCTCCTGAGGGGCCCCACCCAAGGGGCCTGGCGCCTCAACGCCGGAGATTGGGGACCCGAGACCCAGCGCCGGACTCACCCTGCAGCACCCCGCCACCTGGGCCGCTAGGGGGCCCGCCTGTCATTCAGGGCGGGAGAACGGGCAGGGCCTTCTGTGACCCAGGCAACCTTCGAAGCCCACCCCCTCCCTCCCCCCGCTCCAAAATGTTCTGGGCCCAGGCTCCAGCTCGCCAGCGCCCTCACTCTGCCCGCCCCTCCACTCGCTGCACAGCGGGCATTTCGGGCCTGCCGGTATCCTTCTTGCTAACCCTACCCTAGGTCAGTCCCCGAGAGGCCCCTCACAAGGGGCCTGGGGCTGCAACGCTGGGGATTGGGGACCCCCGAGCCCCAGGGCCAGACTAACACTGCTGCCGTCCACCACCTGGGCCACTAGGGGCGCTGTCTCTCATTCAGGGCTGGAGAAGGGGCAGGGCCCTCCAAGCCCCCGCGGACCTTCGATGGCCCCCCGCCCCGATGCGCTTGGGCCCACGTTCCCACTCCTCAGCGCCCTCAGCTCGGCCTGCCCCTCCGCTCGCTGCACATCCAGCAGATCGGGCTTGCCGGACTCCTGGGGCTAACCCGAGCTCTAGGTGGCCTCCTGAGGGGCCCCATCCATGGGGCCTGGCGCCCTAACGCCGGGGATTGGGAACCTCCGAACCCCAGGACTGGACTCACCCTGCAGCCCACCGCCACCTGGGCCGTAGGGGCGCCACCGGCCATTCAGGGCTGGAGAACGGGTAGGGCCCTCCGAGTCCCAGGCTAGCTTCGAAGGCCCCGTGCGCCAAAACACTTGGGCCCACGCTCCCTCTCTCCAGCGCCCTCCCCTCGGCCCCACCCCCCCCGCTCGCCACACCGCCGGTGGATCCTGCCTGCCGGCGTCCTGGGGGGCTAACTCTAAGCCCAGGTGGCCCCCGGGGGCCCCTCCCAAGGGGCCTGCCACCGCAACTCCAGGCATTGGGGACCCCCAGCCCCAGGGCAAGACTAACACTGCTGCCCCTCCACCACCTGGGCACTAGGGGCGCTGCCGCTCATTCAGGGCTGGAGAAGGGGCAGGGCCCTCTGAGCC
>NW_026622787.1:62500-84924 GCF_023065955.2 Ursus arctos | reverse complement strand
ACATGACACAAGGATCTGCTTATTATATGTATTTTAGAATTTTTTTTTTAAAGGAAGCTGAGGATTGATCCAAGCTCACACAAGCAGTAACTAGTCAAAACAGGTCTGTCAAAACCCGTGCCTGTTAATTTCAGCAAGCCTATAACCACCTGAGCCGTTTTGGGGGAGTCTCTGCAAGGTGCTGACCCTTCGTCAAGGCATGAACACATTGACTCGTTGTGTTGCTTTGTCACCATGGGTGTGAGGAGTTTCTGGGTGGTTTGGGCCAGCGTGTCAGCATTATTTATTGAAAACAGTGTGACTAGTGATTTGCACGTGGCTTCAGGGAGACCACAGAATGTGTGCTGTTGGGGCTGGTTACATAACATGCCCCCAGAACAAGCCAGGGGGAAGAAGTCCAACCACCACTACAATTTGGGGCTCCTTGGTCCTGAGGTATTCTGTTGGGATTCCCTATCAAAAACAGAACGTGCATTCCAGAGGAAAGGGGGAGGCAATTGGAACTCAAGCCTGGCATGATGGACCCCTGCTGCGAGGTGGTTTTTAGCTGGAACGTATATCCTTAGTTTAATGCTATTGTTGATACCGTGTTCTATCTCTGCAATAGATCCTAAAGTCGTACGCAGAGTCCTATTGGGTCGTATGAGTCTTCTTTAGAAATTCAACCCTACCTGCTTCTGTTGGAACATTTGGCATCAGAATTGATATCGCACTGAAGACCCGGATTCATCTTTAACTAAAGATATTGCTAAGGATTTATTTGTAGGTAAAAAGGATGCTTTTGATAAAGGGGATGCCCAGGTGGTTACTGAACCACTGTGGCGGGAAGGAGCAGAGCCTTTAAAATCAGTTAGTGATCATAGAACTTCCTGGTATAATATGGAAACGGTAGAAACTTGATCTTAGGACCTAGCAAATTGGATGAGTAAGAAACTGCAAAAAAAAAAAAAAAGTGGCAAGTGAGCTAAAATTTCTTTTCAGCATTCCTACTTAGCCAAAACAAAAGTGAGCTTTTCCCTTTTTGGCCAGCAGGGGGAGTGCCAGCCAAAGGAACCTGGACGGCTGGCACTGGTAGACTGTCCCTCCATCTGTTGACAAGGCTCTTGAGAATTGAGTTTCAAAAGGATTAAGGGAGAGGTGCATCCTCTACACTCAAAAAGGGGCACGTGCTCTGCTCTCCCTCCTTTGCCTTATGATGATCAACGGCTACGGAAGCCGGAAGCCGTGGAAACACTGCGGAAGCTGGTGGCATCAGAATGGCCCCACAAAGACTGTGAGACAAGCTTCCAGGTGGGATGCCCCTTGGCTAGGTGATGACTGATACCGTGATAAAAGATGTCCCACCAGAATGGGCACCTGATTTGACTTTGTCGTTGTGACCTGAGGAAGATGGAAGATGGCAGTCCTGAGGCATATTTTTCTGTAGCTTTCTTTCCTTCTAGTGTTTTCTCTGGCTTTGGTATCGGGGTAATCCTGGCTAATGGAATGAGTTGAGAGTGCCCCCCCCTTTCTTTTGTGAAGAATTTGTCATGGATTATTATTTGGTCTTTAATTATCTGATAGATACATTCGTCAGTGAAACTATTTGGGTCTGAGCTTTTCTCGGTGGCAAAGTGTTTGAATATTATTTTGACGTTTTCACTTGTTATAGATACATTCATGTTTTCTAATTCTTCTTGGATCAGTTTTGGTAACTTATGTCTATTTAATAATTTCATTTATTTGTGTAAATTGCTGGCATAAAATTGTCCAGAATTATATTTAATGCCCTCTACGGCTTTTAAGTTTTGTGGAGTTGGTGGTGGTGCCCCCTCTTCCATGACTGATTTTGATAACGTGTGTCTTCTCTCTCATTTTCACTTGGTCTGTCCAGCTGAAAGTCGTCAATTTTGCTGGAATTTTCAAAGAATCAACTTTTGGTTTCATTGATTTTTCTTTATTATTTTCTGTTTTCCGTTCCTTGATTTTTTACTTTAGACTTAATTATTTCCTAATTTCTGCTTCCTTTGAATTTAGTTTTTGAATTTAGTTTTTTCTAGTTTGATAGGAGGGGGCTTAGGTTATTGATTTGAGACATTTTTGTTTCTGCTGTAAGTACTTAAAGCTATAACTTTTCTTCTAGGCCCAGCGTTAGCCACCTCCCATACATTCTGATATGTTTTCTTTTTTATTCAATTTAAAATATTTTCCAATTTCTTTTTTTGATTTCTTTGACCCAAGGTCAATTGAGAAGTGAGTGATTTAAATTTACAGTTATGTGGGGATTCTACAATGTCGTTCTGCTATTGATAACTCATTTAATTCTGTTCTGTTCAGAAAACTTACTTTATAGTATTTCAATCTTTCAAAATTTCCTGTCTTTTAAGTTCGAGCATGTGATTGGCATTTGTTTTCTGTTGCTGTAGAAAAAATACATGATTCCCAATTTCATGGCTTAACACAATCCAAATGGATTATCTCACAGCTTCCTTGGGTCCAGAGTTGAGCATGGCGGGATGGGGTTCTCCGCCCAGGGTCTCAAATGGCAAAAATCAAGTGTTGGCCAGAGCTGCTGTATCATCTGGGCATGCGGGCATCTTCCAAGCTCATTCAGGGTGCTGACAGAGTTTAGTTCCTAACGACACTGGGAATGAGGTCCCATCTTCTTGTTGGCTGTCAACCGGGGGCCTCTTGGAGGCCATTCACCGTTCACTGCCACATGACTCTAAGACGTGGCAGCGGCCCCATCATGGCCAACAGGAGTATGTCTCTGCTGCTTTGAATCTCTGATTTCCTCAGTCCCTGACGTCTAGACCCAGATTTAAGGGGCTTGTGTGATGAGGTCAGGGCTGCTCAGACAATCTCCCCTTGATTAACCCCAAATCAACTCCTAGTAATATTAGTTATACCTTCAAAAGCCCTTTTGCCATATAACATAATTCGGGGAGTGGTATTTCATGATATTCGTTAGTTTCACTCAAAACCCATTCACAAAATGGGTGGAGGATTTTAATAATATAATACATATTTATATATTATGATATTATATTAATATTATTATTTATTAGTATACATTTTATTTTGTTAGAATTTTTTTATAATAATATTTTTTTATTATGTTAGTCACCATACAATACATCTCTGGTTTTTTATGTAAAGTTCGATGATTCATTAGTTGCGTATAACACCCAGTGCACCATGCAATACGTGCTCTCCTTACTACCCATCACCTATGTATTCATCAGGTTAAGTAGGTTAATAGTGTTCAAGTCTTTCATTTTCTTCTTGATTTTCTGTCTAGTTTTTCTATCAGTGGTTGAGGATAAAATATTGAAACCCAATATTGCTGAATTCTCTTTTCAGTTCTATCAGTTTTTCTTCCTATATTTGAGGGGCTCTGCTGTTAAGTACACATTTATTTACACTTGTTTCTTCCTGCTCTGCTGACCCTTTTATCATTATAAAATATCCCTCTTTCTCTCTAATAATATCTCATATTGAAGTGTACTTTATTTCATATGAATTTAGCCATTTCAGCTCCTTTATGGTTATGCTTTGTGTCCTTTTGAAGATGCAAATAATAAATAATTTCTGAAAGATGCAGTGTCCCCCCTCACTGATGACATGTGCAGACAAGTTTGTGGGTATGATTTCGTGCTATCAAATTAGCTGCCTGCAGGGAAATTCTCCAGGGATACTGAATTATTACACTGGCCTGCCTTTCTATTTATGTGGGGGGAAAGTGTTTCTTTTTATCACCACTGGATGTCAGGAGAGTCACTTGTGGCAGAAGCTCTGAAAAGGGCCATTACTGCTAAAATCTTCCTTTGCAGCAAAATAAAATTGCTGTCTAAGATTCTCCATTTAAAGCAGTATACAGACTCTCTCGAAGAAATGAAGGATTTGATGAGATTAATCGGTTTCTAAATCCCAGAGGTGGATTGAAATTAAAATTGATTAGAGGATCAACTTGGTGTAGGGGAGCTGGGGGGGAGGTGACCGAAGAGAAAACACAACTCAAGGTAACTGAGCATCTTCTGTGTGCTGGATGTAATGGTAAGCACTTCATACATGTGTTTTCAATACGTCTCATATCTCCAGGTAGACGGCAGGCTCATCGCACGCACGCTAGAGGGGCACTGCTACTTAGCAGTTATGTTGAACCTATGATGAGAACTGACTTAGAGTGTTGCCGAAAGGGCTGGCCGCCTTTTCTGAGAAAGGAGTCAAAGCTAGGGGAGGCCCAGGAGGAGCTCCAGTACTAGACATTTTGCTGGTGAATCATGATGGAAGTGGTGGAGTGGCGTGGCGGGGATACAGTGGAGTCAACCAACTGTGTGTGGAAGGAGGGTGGCCCCATGTGGTTGACAGCCCCACTGGGAGTGTCCACTGGGGAGTTCTCAAAGGAAGGAGTCATTCTCTCACACACATGCACACGCACATTTATCCCCTACATTCTTTTCGGCAGAGAAGAGTGTTCTTGAGTCTGTGCTCAAATAGCACTTAGTGCCCTGTATGGTGCTTCTGTACCGTTACTGTCATCTGTTTTCCCCAATTGATTATGAATTCCCTGAAGCCAAGGAGTGTATCTTATTCACCTTTGTAACCCTGGCATCCAGCATAGTGTCTGGTACCCCCAAAGTGCCCATAAATGTTGAATATCCACAATAAGCAAATAAATAAGAAGAATGGTGTACCTGTGTGTGTAGGGAGGGAGGGAGAAGAAAGGGAGGAGACAAGGAGGAGAGAGTTTGAAGAAAGAGCTGAAAGCAAAAACCAACATTCTCCTCTCAGAATGAAAAACCCAACGGGGAAACAGCATCAGATCTGACACAGGGAGTATGACCCTGACATAGTGGGTCAGGACAGGGGAAACGTGAGAAAATCATTCCAGGAAATGCAGCTTATATAAAATAAGGAGAAGTCTTTCAGCACCAGCTTGTGTGTGTGTGTGTGTGTGTGTGTGTGTGTGTGTGTGTGAGAGAGAGAGTGTGTGAGTGCATGTGTGTGTGTTGAGGCTTAACATTTACACCTGAACAAGTGTTCTTTCTTATTTTGAAATCAGGAAAAAATATGAACTGGCTGACTCCTAATAAATATTCTAGTTAGGCTTTGTTTGCTTGTTTTGTTTGAATAGCTGATGAGGAAGAAGGGAGTTCAAATTTAGGTTTATATCTATCACTGTTGACTTACTTTGTGTTTAAAAGGAAAAGTAAACAAATGAGTTTCCACAATTATGTAAGGATGATTTTGTGATATTTATAATAAGAAATATATATTTAGTCTTCCATCTAGTTCCTGGCACAAATCTGTGGAATTTCCTGAGTGATAGAGCAGTCAAGGTGTCTTTTTTTATGTTAATGAGTTGACTGACTGGGAAAGCCCTCAGGGAACCTAAGGATGGGTTGGGGAACCTTCCCAGGCAGAGGAACCAACCTTAGATTAGAGGATTGGCACTTTCAGTCCACCTGCCCCCCACCCCCCACGACATCTGGAAAGGAGAGAGGGCTAAAAACTGAGTCTAATCACCAATGGCTGATGGTTTAATCAATCGTGGGTATGTAACAAAGCCTCCATAAACCGCCCAAAGGGTAGGATTGGGATAGCTTCTTGGTAAACCCAGGGAGATTCCGGGACAGTGGTGCTCCAAACTCCTTCCCAATCCTTGCCCTCTGTTTCTCTTCCTTATGGCTCTTCTACAGTTATATCCTTTTATAATAAACTGGTAATCCAGGAAATGAAATGTTTCTCTGAGTTCTGTGAGCCACTCTTAAGAAAGTAATTGAACCAAAGAGGAGGTCTTGAGAACTTCCATCTGTAACCACTGAGCCCTTCAGCTGTGTGGGTTGTGATGTTATTTATCTCCAGGTAGATAGATAGTGTCAGTACCGAGTTGATGGCTTGGTGGTGTGGAAAAAACACACATAATAGTAATGAAATACGGATTTATGTTGAAGCCAATTACTTACACAGCTGCTGACACTTAATCGTGGGGGGCATGTCTGCATGTTGTAATGAGAATAATCATGTGATGCAACACTAGTGTCTACGATGAAAGAGTCTGAACACCACCATTACTCGGTTGACTCCTGTTTGCAATGAAGGAGGACAAGAAAGAGTTGTCTCTCAGAGTCCATAGTCTCTCATGCTTCACTCCCCCCTATGATTATCCCCCTTTCTTTATCCCTTTCTTCTCCTACTGATCTTCCTAGTTCTTATGTTCCATAGATGAGAGAAACCATATGATAATTGTCTTTCTCTGCTTGACTTATCTGAGGACTTCAGAGGGGAGGGGGTAGGGGAATGGGATAGGCTTGTGATGGGTAGTAAGGAGGGCATGTATTGCATGGTGCACTGGGTGTTATATGCAACTAATGAGTCATTGAACTTTACATCAAAAACCAGGGATGTACTGTATGGTGACTAACATAATATAATAAAAAAAATATTAAAAAAAAAAAAGAAAGAAAGAGTTGTCTCCTTTACTTCACCATGACCTCTGAATCACACAATTCTGTCTAGTTTCTTGGGACATGTCTATCTGGCAGTCTAGGCAGTGGTAATGTACACATCTGCACCTTGCCTGATGGCAAATCAAGAGACCCCCCCCATTGAACACATATATTCCATAACAAGAAAACAAAGATATATTATTTTCAATGTTCATAATATAAAAGCCTACTTTTCAGAGAATTCAAACTTGCTTTCTTGAGTTGAATCTTTTTGGTTGGTTTTTATACAGCATCATAAAACCAAATTTCTGATGAATATTTCCCTAAGCAGGCAGTAGTTCTTCGTTTCCAGGGTCAGAAAATGCCTTTGCAGGTATGGTGGATTTATTCTTGTAACTCTGAGGCAAGAAAAGGACACTCTAAAAGAAACAAAATATGTTAGTTCTTCATATGCTTGTTCTTCATATGTTAGTTCTTCAGACATCACTCAGGTTCAGGTTCACACACACATACACACACACACACACATATGGCGTGGATATATATATATATATATATATATATATATATATATATATATATATATATTGATATCGTTTCCTCCATCTTTGTGTGTGTGTGTGTATATATACATACATATATATACACACACACACACACACATTGCTTACAAGATGAATAGTATGTCATTAAGTTCTTTATAGTATGAATGAATAGTATGTCATTAAGTTCTTTACATAAGTGTGGCTCCTTAGCTCAATATTCATTCTGCTTTCTTTAATACAGTTTTGGATAAATCAAGGTTTTGTAATCCAGTGAAATGAAGCCATAAATCCATGAGGGTGGTAGGGTGCTGTCCCGTGGACTTTGAAACAACTATTTTTTAAAACTATCTTTTAAG
Source organism: Ursus arctos (assembly GCF_023065955.2). Classification (NCBI taxonomy): domain Eukaryota; kingdom Metazoa; phylum Chordata; class Mammalia; order Carnivora; family Ursidae; genus Ursus; species Ursus arctos. The sequence continues at coordinate 77,592 of NW_026622787.1, read as the reverse complement.
TGATAAAAGAATTTTGAGATCATAGGAAGGCAAAACCAGAGCATAGGACATTTATGAATCGAGTCATGTTTGCAAATGGCCTTGACCAAGTCAAGGTGGTTAGAGAGACTAGGGCTGTGGTAGAAAGTGTTCCTGTCTGGAAAGGACACAAACCAATTCTGGGCACCTGGGCGCAAACTCATACGCAATGCTGGGCAAGCCACCTAAGTTCCAGGTTTCTGCATTTACAAAATAGAAAGATTGAACCAGTCGATTTTTCAGGTTCAGCCATCCCATTTAGTCAATCCTCAGCCGGTCAGCTACTCAATTGCCATCTGCTTTCCTCATCTGTCTTCCACCCCCATCAAGCCGTCTCCCATGTGTATCCTGTGACCTACACCTGCCGACCCATAGGCGACTCTTGCTGACATCACTCAACACAGCCCAGACCCGGAGATATACCTGGCAGACTCAGGGAGGCCAGCCAGCACACTCACCCCAGCAAAGTTGGACTGAGCCTCTTTCCACCAAACTGCAGCAGCGAGCAAGGCCAGACAGAACTCCAGCACTGTGCAAATCAGCATCACAGACAGAGTTCCCTGAAATTCAGGAAAGACAAGGTTGGCGGTGCTTGAGTCAACTGACGCCCTCATGCCTGTTCAGTGTTGACCACCTCAACCATCGGAAGGACATCCGCAGCAGGAGAACAGTGCTCCCTGCTAGCCTGCAGCTGGCTTCATTTGCTTATTTACTGCCTTGAGAGGGGGGTGAGCAGAACCACATCAGCTACACATAACCCGCCTTGTGCATTGTTTCTTATCCCGATGAAACACAGCGACATCCGATTACACTGTTCACTCAGTGAGGGACACAATAATGTCCAGGACTGACACAGGACAACCTCCATTCTGGCCTCACCTCTACCACTTAGTAGCTGTGTGAGCCGGAAGTCTCCACACTTACCAAATATACACAGTGATATTTCCTTCTCAGACACACCTGAGAATCAGTGAGGTTTTGACCTCATTGGTGCAAGCCCTTTGTAAAATTCAACATGAACACCCCCTCTGGATGGGCTTTCTTAGCCTTTCTTGATGTCCATAAGAGTTAGAAAGAAAAATCAAGGCAATAAACGTAGCATAAACAGAGCTGCCTCCGTTGCTAACAACCCACACCAGCTCGAAAAAGATACGACGCCCAAAGACTAGGTTCTACCATTTCTGTCCTGAGGCATCCTTCATGCAGACCTGGCAACCTGATGGAACAGGAGAGAAAATGTGATTGCACAAACCTCTAGTCTCTTTACGTACAGTTCAAGAGGAAATACAATTTGTTTACATTAATTAGAAACTGTCCCAGCAAGCATGCGCAGTATAATCCCTTTGCGTATAAAGCAAAATTATCCCTCATGAATGCATATTTATTCCTTCCACAAATCCCTCCCAGCTTCTCTCCAGAATTTTTCCCAACATGGGGCTTCCTCCCCCATGTGTTGGTTTATGCCAATTACTATCAACCTCATTTGCATGTGCCTTTTCTCATTATAATATCATGAACCTGCAGAGAAGTGCAGGGCGCCAGGTCCACAAGGAGAGGGGTGCAAGCGCGTGCTTGACCAACTCCGTTAGCATCTGGCCATCCTCCAACTGCGGCCTTGATGTAACTCGCTTTTGTGACTGTGGGACACCAGACACTGCGCAGCCTCTTTATTCTTATGCTGCCTGTGTCTTTCCCGGGGCTTTCTAAACACACACATGCACTTTGATGCTCCAACTGAAGACATTATGTCTAGGAGCCAAACTTCGTTGCTTTCTTTCCCAATAATGGCAACCGTAATCAGTTCCCATTCTCCATCTTCCTACATCTCTTATTTCCCAATTTAAGAAATCCCACCCTGGCAAGTTACCACAAACAACAACGATGCTACCTTCTCCCCTGATAAATCCTGTTCATCACTGTGCTCCCTGCAAGGAGGAGAAGCCCTCACCTCTGAGGCCATGTTTCCTTCTCTCTGCTTCTCAGTGCTGGGCCCAGTGTCCACTCAGACTGAGTTAACACCCCAGCACACACACTTTCCAGGTTTCTTGACCACTTGGGTCTTCCTGCTGTCTTTCCCTTTCTTAATTTACCATTCCATGTGCCAAGATTTTTGGTTGAACAAACTCCTATTTCATACCTCTAACAACACAAATATTTTGATTATTAAGAAACTCTATCAACAGTAAGTTTTCATTTTTCATCATCAACTTGATTTGACATTTGCTCTTCCATTTCATCTCACTGGTATGTAACCCCAGAGCCTAGCCACTTTATCTCAGTCAAGCAGTCCCCTCCCATTCGCATGGCCCTGGCCTTCCCCGAGATACCCAAACTAGAAAGAATTAGACAGATCTTCAAAAGAAGGATTAACGAAAGTCAAGGATTTCAGAACCTTCCAGAGATTGGAAAACCTGTCTAAGAATACTTACAGCCAGAATGGTTTTGGCCATGGAACAGTTAACCTTAGCATATGGCCAGAGAAAACGGAAAAAATGATGTCCTTTGGGCACCTTGCCCTCTTTGTTCAAGGTACAATTCCAAAACGTAGGATCCAAAGCAGCCAGGTTGACAGAGAGGAGAATAAAACCCATGAGAGCACACAGAGAGCTCAGAATGTTAGCAGCCACGCCGCTCCGAGCCTAAAAGACAAAGGCTGAGTTAGAATCACTGTTGATGAGCAACACATGCCTCTTATCCCTCTTTGCCAAGGCAGTGCAAAAATTTATTTTCTTATCTGTGTCCGTCAGGGGACCTAGCATCGGTAGACTTCAACCAGGATGTCTCCCCAGTATTTAGCAACATCTCTGAACCTAGAAGGTAAATCTTGGCCAAGTGAATGAATATATGAAATATTTCTCCCTAGGCAGGAATTCAGTCGGTGGCAGAGACTATTGCTCTTCTACATTCTTGATTCAGGACTGAGAGTAGGGCTCCATGAGGCCGTGCCTGCAGAATGCCCATATGCAGCAGATATGATTTCTCTCTCCCTCGACTCATTCAGAAACCCCTTGAGGAAGCCATCGGCCACTCAGAGGAAGCAGATGAAGCAAGCTACTCTTCCTTACACATGACCCACTTAAATGCACACACACTCCCAAAGATGAGTGTGGGAACATAGTCCTCAGGCTTAGGTGAGCCCTGCAGTGGACAGGTTCTGATGGTCACGGGCAGAGCTCCATAGGAATGAGCATAGCCGGAGTTCTAGCCCCAGCCCCAAGGACGGTGTAACACGTTAGCAGCAGGGTGAGGAACAAGATCAGATTCAATGTCAGGACCTGAGGTCCCAGTGGTAGCTTTGCCTGAGACCCTCTCCATTTTCTGGAGTGCTCAGTTCCCTAATTTCACTTCCCTCTATGGGTTTCATTTCTACATTTATAAGGTGAGTAAGGGGAATCAACAAAAAGATCTCAGAAATCTGTTCCCTTCTTCCCCAATTCACGGAAGGGGGAATTGATCTAGGATTATCCTGAAAGCTCTATTTATGGGTAAGTGTAGTCCAGGGCAGACCAAATAGCCATAAATTAAAATATTATATAATCCCATCCAGGTTGCTCCTTCTTTAGGGGCTCAGCAGTAGGAGCTTCGGGGGCACGGTAGAGAATAGGCAGTGTATTTTTCTCCTCCTAACCACAGTTTCCCAAAACAATGACTATAAAGTGTATGATCCTGGGCCTTCTGATAGCCAGCAAGACTCATGATTTCCAGAAGATACATTTCTTAGAATGATTTGGGTTTGTTCTGGGACAGCTTTCTTCCCCAACCTCCAAAAGGGCAGGTAGAATGTGTGACCACAGTAGAATTCCCTACAGGATGGATGACTCTGGTGAGCCTGAGCTAAACCCTATATCCTTGAATTTACTGCCCTATTCACTCTGGTATTGTTCTTCTCTGGGGTAAGAGCCCCAAAAGCCTCCCCTCGAGAATCTAGATATATTGTTCTTGTATTGTGCTAGCCAATGTGGTTGTCACTAGTCCCATGGCCTACTTATATTTAAAGTAAACAAAAGTAAAATTTCAAATTCAGTTTCTCAATATCACTAGCCACATTTCAATCTATCAGTTGCAACCTGTGACCACCAGCCTGGGCAGCGTGACTAACTGCATCTCTATCGTCACAGGAAGTTTTACTGGACAGCACCGATCTAGCAGTTTAGAGATTAGGTGACGGTTCCAACTGATCGATCTCTAAATTCTGATGGAAAAAAAGAGATAGATTGACATTGTCCTTGAGCACTCTCTCTAATTTCCTGCTGTCTTCAGGAAATATTTGTAAGCGAGCTTCCAAATTACATTTTTGTGCTACTGTGATATATGGTATTCTCACCCATGACCCCCAACATCAAACTACTTGAGGGATCTAGGATTGAGTGAAGACTTAGTGAACATTCACAGATTAGAAATCTTCTCCTTATCACACAGGTTTCCTCTCCCTGCCACTCCCAAATCTGGTTTTCCTGGAAGAGTTAAATGCAGGCAAATTTGTTTTCTTAGCCAATACCAATGACAAATGACAACTTGTAGGACCTGAGAGTTCATACTCAAATCCAGAAAAGTATAAATTTTACATCACATAGATAAAAGAATGAGAGCTAGGTCACATTTTGACTGTGTTTCCTCAAGGGTTTGGACAGATGGGTTTACACAGTGAATCCACAACAAATAGACATCTTTATAATGCTGTCACCTTCTTTGTTGTTGAAGATCTAAATCTGAAGGCCAGTTACCATGTGAAGAGCATTATAAGGAGGCAGTCTTTTTCTAGAATAGATTCCTGGACACTGACCCAGGCATAATTTGACACACTGAATGAAGAGTGATTTAGGGTACAGTGGTTGGAGGAGTGTGCAGTGGACAGGAATACTGAAGAGCCAGGCTCAATTCCTGACTCTGCCAAATATCTGCTCTGGAACTTAGTTTCCAACTCTGCAAGGTAGAGAGATTGACCTTGAAGAGTTCTCCTTCAATTTCCATGCATTGTGGGTTTTGATTCTCATACTCACCAAAAGTTTAGTTGACTTTTTCTCCATGATGACAGATAGAATTCCAGAAATGACAAACTACTCAGAAAGGAGAGACAATGGTGAGGTCAGTTTCTATGTACAGGTGAAGCTACAATGTCATGATCATGGTGTTTATGGAAAACTCCTATGAAAACAGTCCTGGAAAACCATTGACCAACAACGTTAAGACCCAATAATTACACAGATATGACTTTTGTTCCCCAGAGTATTCAGAAAAGCATGAACATAGGCAGCTATAAGTAGGAATCTATCCTAGGAAACAAAATGAGGGCCTTAAGGGCAGGGAAATAATGTGTACAGAAGAAAATGTTGGAGTTAGACATTACGTAGAGGAAAACATGAAAGCAATGGTATGGAAAAAGAAAAGAGTGGGGGCAGTTAACATATATGGGAGGACGGAGACACACATTTTAAGTTGGTGGCGTCCCCGGCTAGGGTGGAGTGGCGGCTGCGATCAGAGAGAAGACAAGGCTGGACACAACGAATCATTAAGGCTGTGTTCCTGAAGTCAAAGCTACTATTTTACAATATTCATAACCTAATAGATTTGGGACAATGAAGTAATAGGAAATCCTTTCACAATGGGAAAAAAGGGGGACAAAACAGGGAGAAGAGAAGAGTTGTAGATCCCACAGCCCCAGCATTAAGTACTTCAGGTCTACCTAAATAAATCCTGGGTCTTCAAAACTGGACAAGGTGCCTCTACCAATGTGAGCTGTGCTTCTTGACTGGCTCTCAAAGAGTAGAGTATGGAAAGATGAAGGAAGAAGTGACTTTGCAGCAGAGGAACCTGACCACTCCACCTCAGCCTCAGGGTCAAGGTTAACGTCATCAGAGACAAATCGTGTTGATAGCATATGCCCTTGATAGGATATCTCACCTCTGTCCCTTCCACCAGAATATCCATCACAATTAGTCTGAACATGAGAAACAAATATAACCCAAATTTAAGAACATGCTAAAATTCAAAAAATCCTGGCCAGTGCTACTCCGGATACCAACATCCTCAAGGACAAGTCTGAGAAAGTGTAGAGAAGCCGAGGAGATACAAGTTTAAATGTAATGTAGTCTCTTTGATGGGCTCTTGGAACAGATAACAGGACAAACTTGTGGCATCCTCAGAGATTACTTCCCACCTTTACCCGCCAGCCCCCCCTTCCCTGCCCCACCATCCTCCTAAGGATCTCTACTCACACTCAAGGCTCCTACGAATGGGTAAGCAGCCTTCAACAGGATGGAAAGCATCGGGGTATATTGTGGAGAGGAGGGAACAGATACCAAAATAATCCCCCAACTCAACACCATTGCCCCACACAGGATCTGGATGGTCTGTTGGAAGAAGAAAGGAGATGGAGGACCTGGGTGGTTCAGTCATGAAGTGTCTGCCTTCAGCTCAGGTCATGATCCCGGAGTCCTAGGATTGAGCGTCATATCAGGATCCCTGCTCAGCGGGGGGTCTGCTTTCTCCCTCTGCTCCTCACCCTGCTTGTGTGCTTTCTCTCTCACAAATAAATACATAAAACCTTTAAAAAATATATCAGCATTTGGAAAGGCAAGACATCTGAATCTTTCCCAGGGTGCTCGCACATGATCACTCTCTGAAGGACCCCAGCAAGGACACAGACATTGAAAAGCTCTGCAGTGAGAACTCTGCAAAGATGTTTTGGAGGAGGTGCTGCTGTGCCGCGGACAACTACTGTCTCGGGACACCGGGCAAGTGCTCAGCAAGTCTTCAGGCATCTCTGCCTCTCCCCCCTTGCTTGCTCACATGGTGCTGGGTCCCAGCTCCGTGCAAGACTGTTTCCCCCTGGCTCTCTGATTCTGTTGCTACTCACTCTCCTACTACTTCTTATGGGAACAGGGGGCATCTGAAAGCCCTCACACTGTCTTTGCCCTGGTGGTGTGGACATGCCTCCTTATACCCCCCAGACCCTGCTGAACACAACAGAGAGTCTGGCCCTCTGGCCAGCTCCTTGCCCCCTCCAGTCCATGTTCCTATAGTGGAGGATCTTGGCTTCCAAGTGGCCAGTTTTCCTCCTTCACATCTACCTCAGACAGTTATGGCTCTGTTAACATTTACCAAGCCAACGTTTTCCAAGCATTATGTCCCATGAGCCTCATAGTAATCCACAGGATTGGATATTTGAGGCAAGACAATCGTTCCCAGCAGGTTCTGCAAACTTAGATCATATCGTGTAGAGACAATTCCAGGAGACAGAGCTCTATAGTGCCCTCCCTGTTCTAGATATATCCTCCCCTCCTCCCTCCATTCCGTAGAGCTTCGTTAATAAATCTTGCATGAGAGGAGAAAAACCACCAAAAGGCAAATATCTCTGTTCTCAAAAGGGAAGGAGAAAAGGGGGAAGGAGGTTAATTCTTCCTACAATTTGTGGTGACGGAAAAATTCCTTTCAAAAACATCAGTCAGATTATTAAACACGCAGTTGGTGAACACAGGGAAAAAATGTACCTAAGATGGAATTATTTACCATTACTTTTGTAGAAAATATACAGATGTACAGCTTTTTGTATGCCAATTATTCCTCAATAAAGTGTTTTATTAAAAAATAAAATGTTGAGAAGTGTGCTATTGCAAAATACAGAAACATCAGCAAAGTCACTTGCTCAGATTCAGAATAGGAGAAATACAGTTTTCATATCATCTTACGTTTGTGGAAGGTTCAGATGGCCCTCCAGGGGGCTCCCTTTGGTCTTCCCATCAACCTGAATTTCCTCTGGCAAAACTTAAGAGCCTCCATAGTCACGATGTGGTCTCAAGACTTCAGTTCTTTCCTGCGCCCCCTCGTCATCCCAGTCCAGCAAGGTCTGAATCGGACTTACCCCAAGAACTTTGATCTCTGCCTTTAGACGTTTCTCTAGGCTGTCTTGCGTCTGGTTGGTGGGTTTGGGTGTCTCTGTTTGGGGGAAGTTGATGCCATTTGGTGTCAGAACTACGATGGTCTGATTGGCCATGGGTTGTGATATGATGGTGCCACCAACACTGGAAGAGAAAATAAATTCAGCTCTTAAAAAGTGTAGAGCTCTCAAGGCTCCCCACACTGGGAGCCAGTATTTTCCCATTAGTCCTGACTTGACCTATCCTTTCAGGAAGGAAACCGATCACGTGGAGCTGTGAAAACCACAAAAATTTGGTATCATGAATTTTTTTTGCATAGCGTTTGACACAGTCCATTCATTATAGATAAGAGACGCTTCACAGGGAAGCAGCAGCACCAATCGTGAGAGGTCTCAACGTCCAGAGGCAAAGGGTCACAAAAAACTTGCAATATGTAGGAATCTCTCTTTCCTCTACTTCTACCCACAACAACTCAATTGCCAAATATTCAGTGAACTTCACCCTCAAACTTCCCTACCAGTCGTGAGATGCAGGAAGGGTTCTCTTTGTCAACGTTTTCCTACTCAGGTTCTGCACATCTCAACTAACTGCTCATTTTTTTAGTCCAATAATAATACTTATTAGGGTTAATCCTACGTGTTCTTTTTTTTTTTTTTAAAGATTTTATGTATTTATTTGACAGAAAGAGACAGTGAGAGAGGGAACACAAGCAAGGGGAGTGTGAGAGGGAGAAGCACCTTTCCCGCGGAGCAGGGAGCCTGATGTGGGGCTCAATCCCAGGACCCTGGGATCATGACCTGAGCCGAAGGCAGATGCTTAATGGCTGAGCCACCCAGGCGCCCCTAATCCAAGTTTTTTTTTTCATATTTTACTGGACATTATACTGTAGTGCCTTTTTTTTTATTTTTTAAACTAAGCCCTACACCCAATATTGGACTTGAACTCATGACCCTGAGATCAAGAGTCACATGTTCTACTGACTGAGCCAGCCAGCCACCCCACCCTATAGCACCTTTAATCTTACAACATCCCTGTATGTTACTTAGTTCTTTAGTTAGCAAAACCATGTCGTAGTTAGGGAAACTCAGAAAGAAAAAGTTTATTACGAATGGAAATAATACCCACTTTGCATACATGCATGGCAAAGAGATAATGCTGAAGAAATATTTGCAGTTATGATGATTACTCAGGCACCTTCACACAACTGGGCAGCTGTAGAACCAGGGCTGGACCCCACTCTCTCTGGGTCTGGAGCCTTTGCACAATGCATTAGAGCATGCGACCTCTTCGACCATCCCACCTAGCCTCAGCTCCTGTGCCTGCGTTGATTCTGTGTGGAGAAGCAGCAGCGCGCAGAAGCATGAGAATGGGACCTGGAGTCATGAAACCCAGGTTCAAGCCCGGGACCTCCACTTGCCTGCCTCAAGGACCTGTGATGTTAGCGGTATTGGAGGTATTAGTGGCCAGCTGAGCTTGGATCTCTTGGGGGCACCATTCTCAGCCCAGGGACTGTCCGGTGTGCACAGGGCCCAAGAACATCCGAAGAGGTACGACTGTGCTCCCATTAAACACATGACCTCAGGTAAGGGACTCATCAAGATCACACAGCAAACAGCAGAAAGAGTTCAACCAGATACTCCTTCCCTTTGCTCCCTCCATTTCCAAAATACTCTGGTGCCCCTCACGTTATTTCCAGGAGCCACCAATCAAATGTCCTCTCTCAGGGAGGCACAGCAGGAGAGTGAGACGTTGAAAACAATCTCTCAGCACTGCCTACCTGTCTCGTGGATCAGCCCCGTGGTTCCAGCTGAGCGCTCACACACTCCCAGGAGACTGTAACTCTGGGTTCTCACACCGTCCTGTAGAATTTTCTACTTGTCTTTATCTTTTGAAAGCCACCAGCCCTTCCTTAGGCCAGAGTTTACAGCCACACGGGACGTGACCCTTACAGACTGGAGATTTGTGAAATGTGCCTGCACTTCCTTTTCCCCAAACTCCTAGCAGTTTGATTCAGAAAAGTCACAAGGAGAACCACCTACTGGCTGGGAGAACGTGGGATTCCTGGAGCTCTATGTGTGCACTGCCACCCCAATATTCACTAGCTCTGTTATTGGACAAGCCTGTGTTCTTCTCTGTGACTCAGTTTCCAAATCTCTTCAATATGGAAATAATATCAACGCTGCTGATTTATTATAAAGTTTAGAGAAAATGTTTCTAGAAGGCCTTTACTGCTTCCAAGGACCATTCCATAATATGCGACTAATCATAGTAGTATTGACTGTAATAGAGAAATTGATAAATAATAGTACTCAATAATATATATCTAACCATGGTCTGACTATACTGCTTTCAAGGAGCAATATTTCAATAATAGGTAGCTAATAATAGTAATAATATAGAAATAAATTTTTTTGTTACTCATGTATATTTTTCTTTTTTCCAGTTCCCTGGGCCCCGGACAGGCTGAACCAACCCCTTAGCACCACTGCCTAGGAGCTGGCTGCTGCACAATTGCCTTTCTTCTCTGGCCTCTCTCTCTAGCAATAGATCGCTGTCCCCGGACAGGTTGGACACCTCTAGGAAGTGGTGAAACCAGCTGGTGGTGTAGTTGGGTAAGGACGTGCACGAATATCGCGGACTCACATCTGGGACAGTTTTGTGAAACAGAGGGGCCCTGTGCCTCCTCAAGCCCTCAGGTGGGTGTTCTTTGGAAGCCGACTTGCATACACCAGATGAAGTAGCAGCACCAGAGCCAGTCACATAAGCTGAACACCCCCATCCCACAAGCTTCCTCCTGCTCTTGGGGGAGTGCCAGAAGGAACCTGGGAACACAGCTGGACCATCATCGTCACCTCAGGGTTCCGTGGGTTCTGCACTTAACTCCATACTTCAAAGAAAATAATTAAGAAACACCATTAAGGTTGGCTTAGTTCCCAGGACCAGTTGGCACAGATTACTAAATGCAATTCTCTTTTCTTAAATTCTAGAGATGAGTCTGAGGGGGAACGGACTCGCCCAGAAGCTGTGGAAGAGCTCAGAAGAACCTCTACCGTCTTGTTCCTGGGCTTCTGTGCCTCTTCTTCTTTCCCAAGGTGCATACTGGCATTTTCCCATCATGCCCTGTGCCCTTATCACCATCCCAGCAGCCAGTAAAATAGTGGGGTACAGCTCTCTCCTGGGCTTTGACAAAGAAGGAGCCCAGCCCCATAAGGGACAACCACAAACTCTTTCCCTTGAGTGGAATGTGCTAAAAACCAATTTTTTAAATAATATTTTTAATTATATTATGTTAGTCACCATACAGTACAATTAAATCTATCGGCCAAGCAAAGATTCCCTCTACACTCTGTCTTCCTCTCTATAGTATTACAGCTTTAAATGATCTCAGAGGAATTATAAGGATCGCAAGAGACGACACTAGTAAGGTGCTTGGTACAGAACTGTACAGACTAGTAGCCCAAAAAGGACCTATCAGCGGTCTTCCCTCAACACCCACCCCACCCAAACTCCCAATTCCAATCTCCCTCCCTGCTTCTCACCCACTCTGCATCCTCCTCCTTCTTTTCCTTTTCTTTTGGGCTTCAGTAATATCTGAACAAGAGGCTCCACTCTCTGTGCTCTCACCCTAGGTCCACCCCAGCTTGACCATCTCTTGTTTCCAGAGTCTGAACTCTGCCAGCCCAACCTGGAGGGAAAGGGAAAGGAATGAAAGAGCAGTAACACTGAGGTTAATAATTTGGGACAGTGCTTCTCTGAAGAAGCACTAATGACATTCTGATTTGCATAATTGTTTTTATTGCAGGGCAGGGGTCCTGTCCTGTGCCCTGCAGGACGTTTAACAGGATCTCTGGCCCCTACTCACTACTCACTAGATGCCAGAAACACTGCCCACCCCAGATGTGATGTCACCAGATATTGCCAAATGTCCCCTGATGGAGAGGGGACAAAATCTCCTCATTGAGAACTATTGAGCTAGAAGCAAAATGTTTTTCTGTGACTTCTGTGTAAAGGCAAGCATGCAAGAAATAAATGATTATTGTTTTTTAACTCATTAATTTCTTTAGTTTTTTTTAATTGTGGTAAAAAAACACATAAAATTTATCACGTTAGCCATCTTAAAGTACACAGTTCAGTAGTGTTACATATGTTCACATTATTGTGCCACAGTTCTCTAGAACGTTTTCGGTTTTTTGTGAAACTGCAGCCCTACACCAATTGAGTGACAATTCCCCATTTCCTCCACCCTTAGCCCCTGGCAACCATCGATCTGGCTCTGCTTCTATGACTGTGACTACTTTAGATACCTCACAACCATAGAATCATACCTCGTTTGTCCTTTTCTGACTGGCGTATTTCACATAGCATAATGTTCTCCAGTTTCATCCACATTGTAGCAAGTGATAGGATCCCCTTCTTGTGGAAGGCTGAATAGTATTCCATTGTCTGCATATGCCACTTTTGGTTTATTCATTCATCTGCTGATGGGTATTTGGGCTGTGTCCCTGGCTGTTGTGAATAATGCAGTCATAAACGTGAGTGTGGAATCTTTTCGAGATAAGCTAATTCATAGCTCTCCTTTTCCTTAGGGTCAGTTTCTAAAGATTTATTTTGGTTTGGTTGGGCCATGCTTTCCTGTTTCTCTCTCTGTCTTGGGATCTTTTGTTGAGATTTGGGCATTTGGGGAAAAATAGCCACCTCCTCCAGTCTTTCACACTGGCTTCATAACGAGGAAAGCCTTTGCCATCAGCATGGCTAGAGATTCTGGGGACCCTTCCAACCTTTTCTGGGGATGTGTCTGCTCTGGGCATGTGTGTGTAAACCTCCCAGTTAAAGAGGTCTGCCTGCTTCTTCTCTGAAGCCCATGCTCTTTCTTCCCCTGCATCCATGTGAGGTACCATGGTCACACTGGAGCTGTGACAAGCCACAGTGCTTGCTTTGTTCTGAGCAACCCCCAGTCTCACATCCAAACTGTGCCAGTTTCCCTCAGCACTCCAAATCCGTGAGACAGATACCGATCCCTCTGGTGCCCCCTCAAGAATCCAGAAGGCTGGACACATGCTCTGTGCCTCCACTCCTCTTTCCCTCCTGAGGAAAAAGCTGGAGTTGGGAGTTTTCTCCCAATCATATCACACTCTGCCAGAGCGGATAAAGTATCAAACGTTTTTCCCATCCACTTAGATGCATCTCTTCTTGCCTTTGTGCTTGCCTAGGGTGCTGTGACTTCTTAACTGGTTTCCAGAGGGCTCACAAGGCAATTTTGTCCATATATTGTTAATTGGTGTCTCCATGTGAGAATGGGAGCTTGGGGCTTCCTATTTCACCATCTTGCTGGTGTCGCTCAAGTTAATTTCTTGTGATAAGATCTTATTCTGTCTGCTGAGAGGTGGAAAGTCTCCCTTCTACCTGTGGCAGAACCTGCAAAGCAGGTGTTTATAGAGTGATAGAGAGTTAGATTGGGGAGTAATTTTGGTGTTCATTTCTCAAAGCAGGTCATTGTTCCAAGGATCCACTTGAAAAGTAGAAAGCCCAAACTCTTTGGACCCAAAACAATCACCTGGGTCTTCATTGTTTTAGCCAGGTTCCATCTGCTTCTTAGCTTTTGTCACTGATCCCCTGCCCCCTCTCTTCTCAGAACCACAGGAATCTTCTTCAAGTCACCAGAGACATCTGTTATTCTCTTAATTGTCATGATTACTCCTTCCATTCCATATCCCCTCTTGTTCCTAAACAGAAGGAACTCTTCTCTTTCTGACGCACTTATCATAACTTCTTTAGTGGTATCTGATTCTTTGGACTTCTGGAAAACAAAAGCTATAAACTAGTAGGCAAAATCTCCTTTTCCTTCCTCCATTTATATATTCCTGTACTTCCCCCACCATTTCCTCACTCCCCAGTTAATAGTTTATCTTAAGGAAAAAGCTAAGAAAGTCCTAAAATGCTTGGACTGAGAAAGAAAAAGACAAATAGTGTCTTGCAAGAATTTTAGTCTTGCTCACAGTCTGTGGATAAATTGCTGTTGGGCAATAGGAAGTCTGAAAACACAACCGGACCCTTTAAGAGCTTTGGAGAAGGAAGGGCCAGAGCCCAGCACAAGCTAATTCATGGCAGAGACCAAGATGCTCCTACATAAGTGAGAAGTTTCTTCCCAAAATGGAGAAGAAGCCTGCAGTGGGCAGCGAAAAGCGGAAAACCGTCTTCCAACTGAGAATTACGTGGACTGAAGTGTGTAGGATCTTTCTGATTTGAAGAAACAGACCCCTGACTCTGATCTCTGTGGGCATCAGGGTATTTCCAAAGGGATAAAACCTTGTACGTTTTATAGTTAAGGAACAGCCTCAGGTCAATGGCTTTCTATTTGTGTCCCATATACACAGAAATCTATTGCATTTCTGTATACTAATAATGAAGTAGCAGAAAGAGAAATTAAGAAAACAGTCTCATTGTTTACAATTGGACCAAAAAATAATAGCATACCTAGGAACAAACTTAAGCAGGGAGGTGAAAAACCTGTATTCTGAAAACTATAAAACACTAGTGAAAGAACTGAAGATGACACAAACTAATGGAAAGATATTCCATGCTCCTGGGTTGAGAGAACAATTATTGTGAAAATGTCCATACTACTCAAAGCAATCTACAGATTTAATGCAATCCCTATGAAAATACCAACAACATGTTTCACAAAACTAGAACAAATAATTCTAAAATGCGTATGGAACCACAAAAGACCCTGAATAGCCAAAGCAATCTTGAAGAAGAACAAAGGTGGAAGTGTCAGAATTCCAGCTTTCAGGATAAATTATAAAGTATTAGTCAAAACAGTACGGTACGGGCACAAAAGCAGCCACATACATCAACAGAACAGAATCCATAGCCCAGAAATAAACCCGTGCTTATATGGTCAATTAATCTTCAACAAAGGAGGTAAGAATATGTAATGGGAAAAAGCTTCTTCAACAAATGGTGTTGGGAAAACTGGACAGCAACATGCAGAAGAATGAAACTGGACCACTTTCTTACACTATACACAAAACCAAACTCAGAATGGATTAAAGGCCTAAGCGTGAGAACTGAAGTCATAAAAATCCTAGAAGAGAGCATAGGTAGTAATTTCTCTGACATCAACTATGATGATATTTTTCTCAATAGGTCCTCAGACGTAAAGGAAACAAAAGCAAAAATAAACTATTGGAACTA
>NW_026622787.1:0-60000 GCF_023065955.2 Ursus arctos | reverse complement strand
ATCCTAACCCTTTCGGTTTTTTTATTTTTATGGAGTCCTTATTACTCAGACGTGATTGATTGGCCATTAGTGATTGATTCACCTCCAGCTCCTCTTCTCTTCCTGGAGCTCAGGGGGGCAGACGAAAAGTTCCAACCTTCTAATCCTGTGGTTGTGTCACCTCATTAATATAAACCCAGTCAGTGGAAAGTGGCTTGTTATAAATCACAAGACCCCCATTCCACCTTTATGTCTCTGAAGGGATTTTAGGAACTGAGGACAAGACACCAAACATTATAACAAAAGATGCTCCCATTGATCTTATCACTCAGGAAGTTCCAAGGGTTTTGGGAAAAGTGAATCAGGAACTGTGAATGAAGACTGAATATATATGAGAAATATGTTTGGTTATCTGAGTGACCAAATACATATTTCTCTAAATTACAGTCTGTGTGTTCCTGCACAGTCAGTATTATAAAATAGTATCTATAGATGTAGACAGATAATGCCCATCTAATGAACAGTGCCAGGGACAAGTATGTTGTCCAACAGAGTGGGTTTATTGACTCGTTGCCACAAGTGATGGCGCGCACCATAAGAACTAGGAGACACCTAACCAGAGGAAGAAATGGGATTATTTTAGCATCTGGGGAAAGGTGGAATTTAGGTAAACTTTAGATGTGGTGTTTTGATTGGCTTAAAGCCAAGCAGAGCTGTGTATAAAGCGGTTACCAGCAAGCCTGGGCTAGAAGTAGATTCAGAGTGCCATTTCCTTGGAAACCAGAAACTTAAGAAAAAATGTGTAATGTGGAATCCCCAAAGCCCTTATGTAAAGATCTGCACTGGGGGGTGCCTGGGTAGCGCAGTCATTAAGCGTCTGGGGCGTGATCCCGGTGTTCTGGGATCGAGTCCCACATTGGGCTCCTCCCTGGGAGCCTGCTCTTCCTTTCCCACTCCCCCTGCTGTGTTCCCTCTCTCACTGGCTGTCTCTCTGTCACATAAATAAATAAAATCTTAAAAAAAAAAAAAAATCTGCACTGATGATTTTTGGATTTGTTTGACTTTTTCCTTTGCTTTTAAACTAGGAATGAAAATTTAAATGCTGGTGTAATTCTTTGTTCCTGCACAGACAGCCTGGAGAAAATGATTAATGCATAGACCAATTTATGTGTATGTTACATACAGGTAAACCACTTCATATGTAATCTACCTGCATGAGGATGAGGAACACCTATTTTGAAAATTAACTTTCAATGGTCTTAGCCCAAGTTTCCAAGAGCTGGAGACAGGGATTTAATGTTGATGTTTTAGTTGGAGGAACATCAAAAGTGCTTAAGTCTTGATAAAAAGCGTAAAGGGAAACACAAAGGGAACACAAATGTTACCCTCTCCTAGATCAAAAGTTAGAAAAGTGCCAGTACCCAGAGGCACGCAGCCCTTGAGCTCCCTTCCAGCCATTACACCCCCATGGGTAACCGCCCTATTGACATCTAATACCCGTGATTCGTTTGTCCTGGTTTTGGTATCTCAATAAATAGAATCATACAGCATGTACTCTTTTGCGTTTGCCTGTTAAAGCAGAAAACCACAGGGGCACCTGGGTGGCTCAGTCAGTTAAGCATCTACCTTGGGCACAGGTCATTATCTGAGGGTCCTGAGATCCAGCTCTACTTTGAGCCCCATGTCAGGCTCCCCTGTGCTTGGCAGGGAGTTTGCTTGTTCATCTTCCCCTCCCCTGGCTCGTATTCTCTCTCTCTCAAATAAATAAATAAAACTTAAAAAAAAAAAAAAAAGGAAACCACAGGCCCCTAATGGAGTCATTATGTTAAAGCTCCATGTCAGCAAACCAAGACTTAACACTTAATGCAGTTTCAACCCCCCCAGAATGGAATCTCTAACCAATCAACATGGAATTTCCTGGTCAGCACTAGGAAATTTACTGATAGACCCCTTCCATCCCCCTTAGGAGGATGGCCTTGACCAAAACAATGCATTGTTTGCTACTGATTTCCTTTTTCTGCCCCCTCTTTGTCTTCAGAAGCCTTTCCTTTCCTGCAGCACAACATAGCTCCTTTCTATTTGCTAGAATGTGTGCTGTCCAACTCATGACTTGTTCAATAAAGCCAATTTGATCTTTCAGATTACTCAGTTGAGCTTTGCTGTTTAATAGCCTTCTCTTCACTATTTTTGTGTCATATTGCT
This sequence comes from Ursus arctos, assembly GCF_023065955.2. Lineage (NCBI taxonomy): Eukaryota > Metazoa > Chordata > Mammalia > Carnivora > Ursidae > Ursus > Ursus arctos. The sequence continues at coordinate 57,819 of NW_026622787.1, read as the reverse complement.
GGGTAACGCATAACCCTAAAACAGGAATTAAATTAAGTGTGTATTATCTCTCTTGAGTTTGTGGGTCGGAGGAGTTTTAGTATGGTAAAGGGAAGCTAGTTATAAGGTGAACATGAAGTTTAGAGACGATGCCAGATTTTTATTGTCACTTTTAACTGAGAATTCTGCATTGACTATGTTAGAACTGCCTTTCGAAGAGTAACTCTGGAAATAGCTAGAACGTCAGCTCTGTGAAGTCACAGACAGCCTGGTTAGTTCATTGCTACATGCTTGGCAGATAGTAGATGCTCAATAAATATTTGTTGAATAAAGACATTGTAGAGATGGAGTTAATTTGCAGGTGTATCTCTATCCCTGGGGATGTCTGAATGTCTGGATTTTGACTCCTGGTTGAGACAAGAACTTTGGAATTTATGATCTGCTGTTTAGAATCCCAAATGGCCTTCGTGACCCCCTCTATCAGCTTCTTTACTCATGGTTTGCAATTAACCTAACCGGTTTCATGAGGCTGGCTTGATAACTTAATGAGACATTGAGAGATTCTTGCACAAATCTGGGCAGTTAAAGCCAGAGTAGCATGGTTCATGCATCTGGCTGGGTCAATGAGGAGCATGTACTGTGGAATGTCTCCAACGCTTGCCTGTACTTTCTCTTGCTGCAGCGTACCTTTTGTCTTTAGGTAAAAGCCTTATGTGAGAATACTCTGTGGAGTCCGGTGAGTCCTTTTTTTTTTTTTTTTTTAAAGATTTTATTTATTTATTCGACAGAGATAGAGACAGCCAGCGAGAGAGGGAACACAAGCAGGGGGAATGGGAGAGGAAGAAGCGGGCTCATAGCAGAAGAGCCTGATGTGAGGCTCGATCCCAGATCACCGGGATCACGCCCTGAGCCGAAGGCAGACGCTTAACCGCTGTGCCACCCAGGTGCCCCCAGTGAGTCCTTTCAAATAGCTGAACTGGTGAAACAAGACTGATTTAGGCAATCTAACTAAGAACAAAGAAGAAATAATATTTGCAGGCAAGAAATAATATTTGCAGACAATATTTGTATGAATTTTCTTTTTGGACCAGATGTCTTCCAGATAGAGAAATAAAAAAAACACTTGAAATATGAAACCTGTGTTCACTAGGCCAACTAACACAATTTTTTTCAGTTTTTTTAACTTATTGAAGTGATCTCTACACTCCACCGGGGCTCGAACTTGCAACTCCGAGATCAAGAGTGGCATGCTCTTCCAGCTCAGGCAGCCAGGTGCCCCTAAAACAAGTTTCGTATAAAACTTCTGTAGTATTCCATTGAAAGGTGAATCTTTGGATTGTATACACGTAATGGATTTATAGGCAAATTTGTGTCACATTTGTATCACAAGCACATCCCTAGTTACAAAATAAATTTGATTAGAATGATATTGAGATAATTTAACCAAGTACTAAATAACTAAATTTTGTAGTCGAGATATAATTTTCATTTGGTAAAGACAGTCTTTATCAACAACAAAAGGACTCTGATCTTACACCCAGACCTTGCCAGGGCTTCATAACTCAAGAAAACACACACACACAGACATATAGACACACACTGTAACCTTAAAATTTATGTATATGTATATATTACATATATATTATACACATACATATGTGTGTATGTATATATGTAATATGCAACTTAGGTCATTTGGGGACCTTGGTGTGGACACAGCTTCCGTGGCTTCAGAGCTAGAGGTAAAGTGGAAAATTTTTCCTTGCTCTCTGTCATATTTAATCAAATTTGGGAGGGAAGGAATACTAAGTAGAAAAAAACAATTGAAGGAAAAATCAGTTTTCAAAGGTAATCAATACGGACCACGAACTCTGGTCTGGTAGCCAGGCAAAAGAAAACAGCCTGGATGACAGCTGGGCTGCAAAGCACCATGAGGTGCCTGACCCCCAGCTAGCCCATGACTCTCTTCCTCCCGACAGTCAGCCCTACTTGGTCAAGCTGAAGGAGTCCATCAAGAGGTGGGTGATTCTGGTGAAGCTGTATGTATTAATAGAGAAGAATCGGAACAAGGTGTCTGACTTTTTCAATGGGGGAACATTTCACACTTTGCTAAAATTGACAATAAAAATAGGAACAACCAGCGAGCAACCTCAGGGACTTTCGGAACTTCCTCCACCTGATGTCTGCACTTATTGGACATGAATAAAAATGTCTATTTTTTAGCCCTACAAGTTAATCAGAGCTAGCTAAGTTCCTGAGAATCACGTGGGCTGCAGCAACCCTAACAAATGTCAATCAGTAAAAAACAAATCGTTGACCTTGAAGAGGTTCCAGAAGGAAGCCAAACACATTGTCAGCTTTGTTTAAACCATATCTCATATTTAGAAGTCATATTTTTTCCTTATTCACCAAGAAATCAAAAGAAAGTGATTTTATGTACCTTTTTTGTGTTTATCATACAGCTATTTAAAAAATCAAACCAAGGAATATATTTTGATTACTTCAAAAATTTAAACACTTGCCCTGAAATTTGTATAGCTTTGTCTCATTGTGTTACCACTATTTTAATTGTGTGAAAACAAAAATGTTTGAACATGAGTCAAAACTTTCCAGATATTACTATATAAAGGCATTGGAAAATATCAGAACTTACATATAAAATAACTTGAAATGTGCAAGTGTCTTCTATGAGTTGGTTCTCAGGGAATCTAAAGACGGTGACTTAAGATAATGAGTATATGAAAATTGTTCTACTTGAAGTTTATGGTTGAAGATTTTAAATGATCAGGCAAGTATTAACTTAATTAAATGACGTCTTTAGATATCCTTAGATGAATTTTACATGTTGCGAAAGGAAACAAAGAATACAAACATATTGTTTATTGGGATCCTTTTAAAATTGAAGGAAAAGACCAATTCTTCTTGTCATCATGGAACCAGACTTACTCTGTAGACCACTTTGTACAATTATACAACTAGAAACAATTCTAAGTAACTATTTTCAGACATTGGACAGTAGTCACTGCAGGGCTTACAACATGGAGAAAATGGAAACAAATGTGAATATAACAACTGGTCTGGCTCCGCATGAAGAAACTTTCTAGACCATGGTCAGGGAGATGGATCCCTACTGATCTCGCTCCATTGAGAAGACAGCAATCAGAGGTTAAGGGAGGTGAAGCAGCTAAAATTGAATTAGTGAGTGCAGAACCAGAAAGGAGGTAGGTATGCAGAGAGAAGACTTCCTAAAATCTGTAAGAAAGTCTCCTCGAATTTGTTGTGAAATACTAAGCTGACATTTACAAGTTGAAATTCCAAAAGTCCAATTAAAGACTAAACAGAGAGTTGCAAGCTAAATGATTACCAGATGTCACACAGAGCTGGGAGACATTCAAGTTTCTGTAAGTGGGAGTGCAGAGTCTCCATGAACCCTTAGGATATAAGGACCTTCAGAGGAGTTAAGCCTTAATAATATATCTAAACTAGTCCAGAATAATAATGATTCTAAAGCCTCCCTATAAAGGCTTTTAAAAACATTAAAATAGGCCTAGAAATGCCACATAACACAAATCTATTTTTAAATATTTATGTACATATATGTATATATGTAAATACATTAGCAAGTTAACAATGCTTATCTTTAATGGTAGGATTACTGGTGTGTTTTGTCTCATATATTCCTAGATTTTCTAGTAATTCTGCAGTGTATTAGTCTTATAATTAGAAGAAAGGAAAGAAAAAATACCACAAATCATACTTTCTTTCCCTTATAAGTTTTAGAACGTTACCAAATTAGTGTTTTTTTACAATAAAAGCCCAGATTAGAAAAAAAAAAAAAGTCTCAAAAGAATCAACCTGATCTACAAGTTTAACTGCCTGTCAGAAATATAGTGTAGTATTCTGAAAAGAGAAAATTTGAGCAGTCAACCACATAAAAATGACTACATCTAGCACCCAATCCAAAATTATTACACATGCCAAGAAGCGGAAATAAGACAATAACCAATAATCAGGAGAAAAACCAATCAATAAAAACAGACTTATATATTACTGAAAAGTTTAAAATGATACGATGTGAAATACAGGCAGGCAGTCTTCTCTAAAAGTTAGAATCATAACATCTTGCTCTAATAGCCTGGAATGTTTGTATGAACTTCTTACAAGTAAAAATGCGCTACTCTTATATTGCTTATATAAATAAAAACATAGAAAGGTTTATGGATGCAAAAATTCTTGCCGAAGGAAGACATTCTCTGGCCATTTAATATAAACCCAAAGCAACATCTCAGCAAATACAAGTATAGGTATTTTATAAAATCCAAGAAATAGCAAAGAATCAAATGATGTAAGGTCTCGCAGGACTTAGTAAGAGCTTTGGCTTTTATGTGAATTAAAGAGGAAACCATGGTAAGATTTTGTCCAGTTACTGCACTACTTGAATAGATCTATTTCAATTCCTTTATATGTCTAAAACTTCAGGAATTGGCTTGACTCCAGATGTTGGCTCAGTTCCAGGGATACCTTGACTCCAGAGATTCAAAGGACATTGTTAGGGACTGATCTTTCACTTGGAACCTCTCAGATTGGCTTTCTTCTGTAAACATTTGTCTCTGATAGGATTCATACAGTAGCATGACGACTGTTTAGAGCATTAGATTTCTATCCGTACAGCTCTAAGCACAACAGGAAAGAAAACAGAGGAAGATTCTCTTTCCTGGTCAGTGAAGCAAAAATACTGGAATTAGCATTGCTTGGAAATGTATCATTTGTACAACTAGATTTTCTTAGGTCCCTAAGCTACTTCAGAACCAGCCACATTAGTCGGGTTGATGTGATTCTGCCATTGCCCAGATCTAGGAGAAATGGAGGGTAGAGTCAGGTCCACCTTTGTGATTAATTGGGGGTAAGGGAATGGTGGTTCCTTAGAGGAAATTCAGGTCATGATTATCAGAACAAATGGGAATAAATGCTGTGTATTGAAAATGTAAAATGTAAATGAAATATTGGAGAAAAAACAATGAGGGAGGGAGTGGTCGTTTAAAATATCAACATGTATAAAATAATTAGAAGATTGTGGCTAGTACAAGAAGAGACAAACATGTTTCTATTGCATGGTAAAATACTAACATTTAATGTCAGTGTTTTCTAATATTCAACAATAGTAATAAAAATAAATGCTAGAGACAAGTCTATAAAGCAAGAAAAGAAAATATTAATGAATATATTGTAAAGTTGAAATGAGAAATTGAAACTGTGAGAATTCATAAATAAAATGATTTTTAAAAACTCTACATTAAATTCAAAAATAACTTTAGGGCAAGAGACAACAAAAAGAAATGTAAGAAAAAAAATAGCTCACTAAGAAAACATAATTGCATCATAGACTAAATATAGATGATGGATTAGTATCACCAATATGAAAATACATATACATAATAAATAAAAAGGAAATCAGCAAAGAACATGAACAAATAACTCACAGAAGAAGAATGACAAAAACCCAAGTTATGATTAATAAGGAACTCAACTGAAATGGCTTAAACCATAGAAATTATTCATTAAAAATCATAGTTAAGACAAGCTTTAGGATATAGCTTCTCAACTATGGCATCAAAGACCCATCTTATTTCCATGTCTTGCTATTTTTCTTCATTGAATTTTATCTGAAAGCTAGTTGCTTTATAGGTAAACACATCTGCCAGTAATAAGCCAGGTTACCGGTATCCACATTGATGCCCAGCAATACAAATAGAATATCTATGTTAACATAAAAGCATGAGAGACTATGGACTCTGGGAAACAAACTGAGGGCTTTAGAGGGGAGGGGGGTGGGGGATTGGGATAGGCCGGTGATGGGTATTTAGGAGGGCATGTATTGCATGGTGCACTGGGTGTTATACGCAAGTAATGAATCATGGAACTTTACATAAAGAACTAGGGATGTACTGTATGGTGACTAACATAACATAATAAAAAATTATTATAAAAAATAAATTAATTAATTAAAAAAATAATGCCTATATTAATATAAAAGCAAAGTTTTGGGGTTCTACCTTGATGGGTCTTGCTAAATCACTGTTCAATCTTCAACCAGAAAAGGGAATGTCTTAATTGCCTTTTTCTACCTATTGTCAATCTGCAGATATGGACGAGGCAAACAGGTTGGTGTAGAGGGAGGGAGGCCTTACATTTTCATGAATGCCCTTTCTTCTTCATGTGTTCTAGGCATCCTTGTCAAAGATCAGTTGGCCATAAAAGCATGGCTTTATTTCTGGGCTCTCTATTCTGTTCCATTTTTCTGTGTGTCTTTTTGCCAGTAGTATACTCTTTCAGTTACTGTAGTCTTGCAAGGTATTTTGAAATCAGAAGATATAATGCCTCTAGCTTTGCTCTTCTTGCTCAGTATTGCTTTGGCTATTTGGGATCTTTTCTGGTTCCAATATTTGTGTTGTTGTTTCTATATCCATGAAAAATGCCATTGAAATTTTAATGGGATTTCATTGATTCTTTAATCATTCTGAGCAGTATAGACATTTGGACAATATTAAGTCTTCCAATCCACAACACAGGGTATCTTTCCATGTATTTGTGTCTTTTTCAATTTCTTTCGTCAATATCTTAGAGTTTTCAGTGTACAAATATTTTTTGAGAGAGAGAGAGTGTGCGCGTGCACGCGTGTGAGTGTGTGTGTGTGTGTGTGAATAGTGAAGGGGAGGGGCAGAGAGAGGGTGGAGAGAGAGAAAGTAACACAGGGCTCTATCTCATGACCTTGAGATCATGACCTGAGCTGAAATCAAGAGATGGACACTTAACCCACTGAGCCACCCAGGCATGCCTTCAATGTACAAATCTGTCAATGCCTTGGTTAAATTTATTCCTAAGCTTATTATTCTTTTCAATGCTACCGTATATGTGATTGCTTTCTTAATTTCTTTTTTGTTGTTATTGTTAGTGTATAGAAGCATAGCTGATTTTTGTATGTTGATTTTTTATTCTGTAACGTCAATAAATTTATTAGTTCTAGAAATTTCTTGGTGGAGTATTTAGAGTTTTCTATATATAAGATCACAGCATCTAAAAACAGACCATTTATTTCTTCTTTTCCATTTTATGTCTTTTATTTCTGTTTCTTGCCTAATTGCTCTGGCTAGGATTTCCAGTTCTATGTTGAATAGCAATTGCAAGAGTAGCATGCTTGTCTTGAAAATTTTCTGCTTTTCATTATTAGCTGTGGGCTTGTCAAATATGGTCTTTATTATGCTGAGGTATATTTCTTCTAAGCCTAATTTGTTTTTTTTTTTTTTAGGTTTACTTATATATTTTTTTATTTATTTAAGTAATCTCTATACCCAACATGGGACTCAAACTCACAACCCCCAGATCAAGAGTCACATGCTCTACTGACTGAGCCAGGCAGATACCCCTCTTCTAAACTTAATTTGTTGACAGCTTTTATCATGAAATAAAGTTGAATTTTGTCAAATTCTTTTCCTGCACCTAAACTGAAAAGCTTCTACATAGCAAAGGAGATAACAAAATGATAAGACAACCTATGAAATGGGAAAAATATCTGCAAACAATACATCTGATATATACATTGGATAATTGATTTCCAAACATATAAGGAACTCAAACAACTCAATAGCAAAAATACCCCAAACAGGAAACAAAACAAAACAACAACCCAAACCCAAATAACCTTATTAGAAAAGGGGCAAAGGACTTGAATAGACATTTCTGCAAAGAAGACATACAAATGGCCAACAAGAATGAGGAAAGATGCTCAACATCACTAATCATCAGAGATATGCACATCAAAACCACAATGCAATATCACTCACACCTGTTAGAATGGCTACTATCAAAAAGACATAACAAATGTTGATGAGGATGTGAAGAAAAGGGAACCTTCATGCACTCTTGTTGGGAATGTAAATTGGTTCACCATTATGGAAGAGTATGTTGGTTTCTCAAAAAATTAAAAATTAACTACTGTATGATCTAGCAATCCTGCTTCTTGGGTATAGAGTCAAAGAAAATGAAATCACAATCTCAAAGGGGTATCTGTACTCCCATGTCCACTGCAACATTAGTCACAACAGCCAAGATATGGAAAAGGCTAAGTGGCCACCAGTGGATGAATGAATGAAGAAATGTGTGTGTGTGTGTGTGTGTGTGTGTGTGTGTGTGTGTGTGTGTGTGATTTCAGAGTTAGAAGGAAATCCTGCCATTCATGACAACAGGTTGAGGCTGGAGGATGTTATGCTAAGTGAAGTAAGCCAGACACAGAAAGACAAATGTTGTATGTCTCACTTACATGTGGAATTTAAAAAATTCAAACCCATAAAAGGAGAGAGTAAATGAGAGTTGTCAAAAGCTGGGGAGTGGGGAAATGGGGAAATGTTGGTCACAGGGTACAAAGTTTGTTACGCAGGATTAGTTAAGTTCTGGCGATCTAATGTACAGCATGCTGACTACACTTAATAAAATGTATACCTGAAATTTGCTAAGAGAGTTGATCTGAAGTGCTCTAAGCACCAAAATATAAAAGTTGACTTTGTGAGGTGATGGGTATGTGGTAATCATTTCACAATATATACATATATCAAAACATCACATTGCATATCTTAAATATATATAATTAGTATTTGTCCATTATACCTCAAAAAAGTTGGAAAAAGTTTAAAAAGGAAAAGTTAAAAGGAGAAAAAAAAAATGTCCATGAACATAAGGAATAGCATGGAGGACCACAGGGGGAGGGAGGGAAAACTGAATGGGAAACAATCAGAGAGGGAGACAAACTATGAGAGACTCTGGACTCCAGGAACCAAACTGAGGGTTACAGAAGGGAAGTGGGTGGGGGGATGGGGTAACCGGGTGATGGGTATTAAGGAGGGCATGTGTGGTGATGAGCACTGGGTGTTACATGCAACTCATGAATCGTTGAACACTACATCAAACACTACTGATGTACTATATGTTGGCTAATTGAACATAATTTTTAAAAATGCAACGATAGTATTTCTATCATGAAAATGTTACTTTCTCAGAAAGAACTGTCCTGGTTACTTTTTCTAATGTCCACCCTCTCCCCAGCCATTGTTAGCCTGCTAACTTGCTTCATCATCATAGCTTCTAACAACACATGAAAATCTTTTGACTGCTTGTTTACATGTTCAGCTATGCTCTGCCCCCTACGTTCAACCTACATGAGAGGAAGCACATCACTCTCTGGATGCCTGCCCATCACAGGCACTTTATAAATATGTGTTTAATAAAATGAGACTGCAGGGATATACCCACAAATACATACACATGCACATAAGTATCCATGTATGTGTGTATTAAAGCTTTTATGGCTCAGTCGTGCCAGCCAGAGTGGTAGTTGCTCTACCTATATTATCACAAGTCTACGAGCCATGGGATATTATTACTATTTTACTGAAGAGAAATAGGAAGTACAGAGACATTTTGTGGTATGCATGGCAACTGGGAGAGATGGAATTTTCAAGATGAAAACCCAGGATTGTCTGATTTACAAGCCCCCATTGTTTACCACCACACTACATTTCCTGATATCATCACTTAGTTCCTTTCCACCATATCACATCTGACTAGGAAGTAGGCAGTGCATGAACTTATTGTTTCTATTTAATTGAATTTATTGTTGCTCTGTAATAAATCAAATGTATTTAATGAGCATTCAGGAAATACCATGTATTGCACAATCACATATATGGTACTGGATACATACTTGATTAAGATATAATCCTGCCCTATAGGAGAGAGAGAATGGGGAGGGAAGAGAAGGAGAAAAATTGGGGGGAGAGAGAGAAGGTAAGGAAGGAGGGAGGAAGAGAAACGGGAAGAGAGATCAAAAACATAAATTAAATCTGATGCATGAAATGATTTTTCCTCTATTTGTACTTAATTCAAATAATGGTTTGTGCCATTCAAGGGCTGAATGTGCTATTAGAAGGTATCAGCAAACTAAGGAAAACGCTGGTCTTTCTTCCACAAACTCAGTGTGAAATGGAGTATGTATGTGTGTGGGGGGTGGGGGGAGGATAGGAACAGGAAGACATGAAACTTCAGCATTAATGCCTCAAAGACGTTGCTTTTCTGGATTCACACCAAGGGCTGTTGTGGGAGCAGTGTAACTCCCAGCTCTGTAACTCCAGGAGCAGAAGGGAACACAGGCCTAGACATTATGATAAGAAGGTTACTACAGAATTTGCTCCCGTGTGCCGATGCTGTGGTCAATGAAAATAAAAAGCTTCACTTAATGAAATTACAAAGTCATTAGGAATTGCTGAAGACTCTAACCTCTAGGGTCTTACAATGCCAAAGGCCATGGACAGAGTTAGTCCACCTCTCTTCTGTGGGGCAGGAGATGTGGTGTAGCACAGAAGCCCCAAAAGAAAGTAAAGAGACACAAAATGGTGGAGAAGAGCAAGAGAAAAAATAATCTCATCGAACTATTACTATTTTAGGATTTGCCTTTGGATAATAAAACTATGAGCGACTCTTGGCATTTTAATTCAATTCTTGGAAGATATCCTTGTCCTGTTCTTCCCAGTGCCTCTTGGTCTCTTCTCTCTTCCCATTTGCCAATCCCCTCTCTCTATGTGATGTTCTTTCAGTGGCCAGGAGGCTCTGCTGCAGGTCTCAGGGTAAGAGATGGGCAGGTAGGCACACATTGGTAAAGAAGTTTGAAACACTGACTTTCTTCAGTAGCCCAGGGAAGGCTGCTATGATAGGATAATGGAGCAAAATCTGGCACTCTCGGGGGACCTCTCCATTGTGACGTAGTCTCTGATCTGGACTAAGAGAGGACTAGGGGGAGTAAGGATGGAGAAAATTAGTTTGTCTTTATTCATTGTGGTAGGCAGGATGCTAAGATGACACCCAGAGACTCTGCCACTACGTGACTCCCCCTGCTTGAGTATGGGTGGGGCCTGTGTAGATGACGGGATAGCGCTCCTGTGAGTCGGTTACTGAGCAGTTGACTTTGAGTTTATCAAAAAGAACAGTATTCTCATAAACAGTTTTCCAAGGAAGACATACAGATGTCCAACAGGAAAAGGTGCTTATTAACATCACTAGTCATCAGGGAAATGCGAATCAAAACCACTGAGGTGCCACCTCACAGACCTGTCAGAATGGCCAGCATTGGTGGGGATGTGGAGCCTCCTGCACCGTCGGTGGGAATGTAGATCGGTGCAGCTGAACATGAAATACTATTGGTGCATTATTTGATCGGTGCGGAAAACAGTATGGTGGTCCGTCAACAAATTAAAAATAGAAATACCAATGATCCAGTAATTCCACTACTGAGTACTTACCCAAACAAAATGAAAACACTAATTTGAAAAGATATATGTGCCCCTATGTTTACTGCAGCATTATTTACAATAGTCAAGATATGGAAGTAATGTAGGATCCGTTGATAAATGAATGGATGAACAAGATGGATATATACTACTCAGACATAAAAAAGAATGAGATCCTGTCAACCATGACAATATAGATGGGCTTAGAGGGAATTATGCTAAGGGAAGTAAGGCAGAGACGGACAAATACCATATGATTTCCCTCACATGTGGAATCTAAAAAATAAAACAAACAAAACAGATTCTTAAACACAGAGAACAAAATGGTGGTTGCCAGAGGGGAGGTGGGTGGGGGATGGGCAAAATAGATGAAGGGGCTTAAGAGGTACAAACTTCCAGTTATAAAATCAATCAGTCGTGAAGATGAAAAGTACAATGTGGGGAATATAGTCATTATATTGTAATAACCTTGCATGGTGACAGGTGACACTTACCACGGTGAGCACTGGGCACTGGATAGAATTGTCAAATCACTAAGCTGTATACCTCCATCTAAAAAAGGACATAATTCTGGGTAGACTTGGCCTAAACATGGGAGCTGTTTAAAAGAAACCTAGAGCATGGGAGGTTTCCACTCTCTCGCTGGCCTCAAAAGCAGAAGTCCGTTGTCGTGAGTTGCACAGAGGAAAGGAAATGAATTCTACTCCATGAGCTTGGAAGAGGATCCGAGGCCTCAGCTGAGACCACAGCCCCAGCCAGCTTCTTGATTACAGCCTTGTCAGATCCCAAGAAGAGGAACCAGCTGAGTTGTGCCTAGACTCTTCACCCATGGAAACTGAAAGTCATAAATGTGTGTTGTTTAAACCTCTAAGTTTCTGGAATGTATTACATGGCCACAGAGAACTAACACAGATGTCTTCGAGGCAAGCCCAATACTCACCCCCTCAGGATGGCAACAGGTTACTTTGCATCCAAAGGCAGAGAGGGACACAGCAATGCAGAACTCAAGCACACCTAGCAGAATCACCATAGCTTCCAGACCCTAGGAACAAATGTATAACCAGGAAACGTGAGAAATAGAGATGGCAAGATGAAAACATTGACCATCTGATTACAAGGCTACTAGGACTGGCCTGCTGTCAGAAAAACCGGCTCCTCACTGCGGCCATATATCCTTGGCCAGTGTTGGCCTGCTGAATGTCGCACACCCTTTCATCTTTTTCATTAATAAAATAATCACTTTCCCCCACCCATTATCTTCCAGTGCAATTGTAGATACAGAATGTGAAAACTCTTTAAAGAGGGTAAGGGATCATAAAGTTAACTTAGGTTTTTCAAACAGCAGAAATTCCATCTAGTTGACACGATAGTATGATCTCTTATCTTGGTAGTTATAGGCAGAGTAATAATCGTGGGCAGAATATTAATAGACCAAAGAGGTCCACATCTTACCCTCTGGAACCCAGGGATATGTCGAGTTACATAGCAAAGGAGAATTAAATTTGCATATTAAATTAAGGCCATTTATTAAATGACCTTGAGATGGAAAGATTATTCTGGATTATCTGGGTGGGCCCAAAATAATTAAAGAAGCCTTCTAAGTAGAAGAGGGAGGCAGAAGAGTCAAAGTCCAAGAGAGATTTGAAGATGTTGCACTGTTTGCTTTGAACACAGAGGATGGGACCACAAGCCAAGGACTGTGGGCAGCCTCTCAAAGCCGGCAAAGGCCAGGAAACGGACTCTCCCTCACAGCCTCCAGAAAGGAATGTAGCTCAACCAACACTTTGATTTTAACCCAATGAGAACCATTTTCATACTTCTGACCTCCAGAATTGTGAGATAATAAGTTTATGTTGTCCAGAGTCACTAAGTTGGCAATAACTTTGTTACAGCAGCAATAAGAAACTAACATAACAATAAAAATCAAGTTAATCAGTCTTTAATCCATCTCCCTAGAAAACTGGCTTTAGGTTTAGTATTTTCTTTTTTTAAATTTTAATTTAAAAAAAAATTTTATTATGATACCTTAGTCACCATACCGTACATCATTAGTTTTTGATGTAGTGTTCCATGATTCATTGTTTGCATATAACACCCCATGCTCCATGCAATACATTCCCTCCTTATTATCCATCACCAGGCTAGCCCATCCTTCCAACCCCCTCCCTTCTAAAACAGTCAGTTTGTTTCCTGGAGTCCATAGTCTCTCCTGGTTCATTTCCCTCTCTGTTTACCTCCCCCCTTCATTTTCCCTTTTCTTCTCCTACTGATCTTCCTGCTATTCCTTATGTTCCACAAATGAGTGAAACCATGTGATAGTTATCTTTCTCTGCTTGACTTATTTCACTTAGCATAATCTCCTGCAGTCCCATCCATGTCGATGCAAATGTTGGGTAATCATTCTTTCTGATGGCTGAGTAATATTCCATTGTATATATGGACCACATCTTCTTTATCCATTCGGTTTAATCTTTCACCAAAATATATGGTCAGATTTGAGAAACAGTGGGCAGTACTCTTACTCCTAAAAATCTGAATTGGATGCCTGGGATTCTTTGGTCTAAATATTCTCTTTTTCTCTCCCTATCCTTGTGGAAGTCCCAATTGATCAAGAGCCCAGGACACAAAGTGACAGACTCAACTGGGCCTTGAGATAACTGGCATTCATCATTTTTTTTTAAATCTATTTACTTATCTCTTCAACATATTTTAGCCTCTATGTTTCAGGAATTGTTGTAGGCACAGAAGATGGAGCAGTAAATAGAACAATCTCCCTAACCTCAAGGATCCTACCATCTAGTGGGCTAGAACAGGAATTGACAAACTTTCTCTAAGAGGCCAGCTAGCACATATTTTTGTCTCCATTCCACCCTCGTGGATATACATAAATGGTTTTTGAGAGCTTAATTATGGTTTATGCACATACTTGTGTCTGAATTTTTTACACTTAATATTATATATTAAAAATCTTTCCAAGTGTCTTCTAATCATCACTTTTACATTTGTACAATATTTCATAAAAAAGCTAATGGTATAGGGGCGCCTGAGTGGCTCAGTCGTTAAGTGTCTGCCTTCGGCTCAGGGCGTGATCCCGGCATTCTGGGATTAAGCCCCATGTCAGGCTCTTCCGCTGGGAGCCTGCTTCTTCCTCTCCCACTCCCCCTGCTGGTGTTCCCTCACTCGCTGGTGTCTCTCTCTCTCTGTCACATGAATAAATAAAATCTTTAAAAAAAAAAAAGGCTAATAGTATAATTTATTAAGCATTCACAAGATGCCATATATTTAATGACATTTTTGTTATTATAAATAAATATCCATTTAACATTAATATTTATAAAATTTCCTTTGGTGGGATTATTGCATCAAAACGGAAGGCTTATATAGCATGTGTTACACATCCCAAATTTCATGCCAAAAAGGTGTTCTCTGTTTTCACTCTCACTAGATATACCTGGATAATCAGGTTCTGACACCCTCGCTGAAACACTTCTTTTCTAAGGATTAAATCAAATATTTGCAAAATATTATAAGCTAACTATAAAACGTACTCGCAATTTTTTTTCTTTTTCTGGTGGTGACTTCCTTGTAATTTAAGATTTTCTTTATTTTTGTTTCTTTACCATCTGGGCCATCACTTGGTATATAGTGGGAGAATAACCTTTATTTTTAAATGAATTAATGATAAGCAATGAAAGGATGATATTGCTGAAATTCTAAAACAAAAACAAGTAACGCTTTTATGGATAAAACAACGAATTCTGATGCAAAAGACAGACAGAATTAAGAATTAACTTCCTGAATTACTTTTGACCATATAGTTTACATTTGCCTCTGTGAAAACCTTTCTCTCTGTGTATTTCAGAATTTAAGACAAGGGCATATTCGGCTTTTGGTGAAGAAGATCATTTTATTTTCCAAAACTCTAATTTTAAAATAAAACACTGTCCTAACCTGTGTATGAGCACATATGCATGTGGTTAAAAATTTTACATGGATAAGAAGGGAAAACTAATGATTGTCTCTGAGTGCAGAAGGGGGCAAAAGGGACTGGAGGCTCAGGGCTGGTAAATAAAGATTTATTTATTTTTATTATGTAACATGGAAGCAAATGGGGCAAGAGCAGTCCGTTGACTCTGGGCAGTAGGTGAAGTATTTGTGACACTGCTGTCGGTGCGTATATCCTTGCCGAACAGGTAACAGGAAGAAGATACTGACACAGAACAACCACCGAATTGGCAGAGAAAGGATTTTCTGCTCCCCGCTCCCCTCCCCGGGTCCTCACTCTGCCAGCCTGGGTCTGCTCCCAATCCAGGGATTTTGTGTATCCCCAGCCCAGACTCATCACAGAATCATTGCCAAATTCTACCAGAATACATGATCCCGAAAACGCCCTGCACCTACCTTGCCGTCTGTCCGAGGTTGCTGGGGTTTTAAGTACAAAGCCGTCCTATCCTGGTTTGCGACCTTGTGCTTCATGTCTTTCAGGGAGTGGCTCCCCTGCCTTCTGCCCTGGAGAAGGATGGTTATGGCAGAACTGTTATTCTAGACGTGTTTATTTCCAACTTGGGCTTACATATAAGGGCAGTAGAGATAAGCTAGCCTTAATAGTATTGGAAGATAATCGACAATCTACCAAGCTCAGAAACAGATCTTTTAGCAGCTTCCTGAACTCTGCTGATGGTAAATATTCTATCGTATTTGGTTTCACTTGATTCTTTTATTTGGACTCCAACTCCCTGAATGACATTTATATTAATAATTCTGTTCTAGTCCTTGTGATGTTCTCAACACGCCCCTATCAACAAAAAAATAACTTCAAACCCTGGCTTCTTCCCTGCGCCACATACTTTTTCTCCTTGCTGACAGTTCACTTTTGAAAGGTAAAAATGTTTCTTTTCCCTTATCTCAAACATCAGAGAGGTAGAGTCAATGGCGCTCCAAATGTCTTCTTCCAGTCCTCACATGACACAAGGATCTGCTTATTATATGTATTTTAGAATTTTTTTTTTAAAGGAAGCTGAGGATTGATCCAAGCTCACACAAGCAGTAACTAGTCAAAGCAGGTCTGTCAAAACCTGTGCCTGTGTTTTCAGGGTTAATTTCAGCAAGCCTATAACCACCTGAGCCGTTTTGGGGGAGTCCCTGCAAGGCGCTGACCCTTCGTCAAGGCATGAACATATTGACTTCTGTTGCTTTGTCACCATGGGTGTGAGGAGTTTCTGGGTGGTTTGGGCCAGCGTGTCAGCATTATTTATTGAAAACAGCGTGACTAGTGATTTGCACGTGGTTTCAGGGAGACCACAGAATGTGTGCTGTTGGGGCTGGTTACATAACATGCCCCCAGAACAAGCCAGGGGGAAGAAGTCCAACCACCACTACGATTTGGAGCTCCTTGGTCCTGAGGTATTCTGTTGGGATTCCCTATCAAAAACAGAACGTGCATTCCAGAGGAAAGGGGGAGGCAATTGGAACTCAAGCCTGGCATGATGGACCCCTGCTGCGAGGTGGTTTTTAGCTGGAACGTATATCCTTAGTTTAATGCTATTGTTGATACCGTGTTCTATCTCTGCAATAGATCCTAAAGTCGTATGCAGAGTCCTATTGGGTCGTATGAGTCTTCTTTAGAAATTCAACCCTACCTGCTTCTGTTGGAACATTTGGCATCAGAATTGACATCGCACTGAAGACCCAGATTCATCTTTAACTAAAGATATAGCTAAGGATTTATTTGTAGATAAAAAGGATGCTTTTGATAAAGGGGATGCCCAGGTGGTTACTGAACCACTGTGGCGGGAAGGAGCACAGGCTTTAAAATCAGTTAGTGATCATAGAACTTCCTGGTATAATATGGAAATGGTAGAAACTTGATCTTAGGACCTAGCAAATTGGATGAGTAAGAAAGTGAAAAAAAAAAAGTGGCAAGTGAGCTAAAATTTCTTTTCAGCACTCCTGCTTAGCCAAAACAAAAGTGAGCTTTTCCCTTTTTGGCCAGCAGGGGGAGTGCCAGCCAAAGGAACCTGGACGGCTGGCACTGGTAGACTGTCCCTCCATCTGTTGACAAGGCTCTTGAGAATTGAGTTTCAAAAGGATTAAGGGAGAGGTGCATCCTCTACACTCAAAAAAGGGCACCTGCTGTGCTCTCCCTCTTTTGCCTTATGATGATCAACGGCTATGGAAGCCGTGGAAACACTGTGGTAGCTGGTGGCATCAGAATGGCCCCACAAAGACTGTGAGACAAGCTCCCAGGTGGGATGCCCCTTGGCTAGGTGATGACGGATACCGTGATAAAAGATGTCCCACCAGAATGGGCACCTGATTTGACTTTGTCGTTGTGACCTGAGGAAGATGGAAGATGGCAGTCCTGAGGCATATTTTTCTGTAGCTTTCTTTCCTTCTAGTGTTTTCTCTGGCTTTGGTATCGGGGTAATCCTGGCTAATGGAATGAGTTGAGAGTGTCCCCCCCTTTCTTTTGTGAAGAATTTGTCATGGATTATTATTTGGTCTTTATTTATGTGATAGATACATTCGTCAGTGAAATATTTGGGTCTGAGCTTTTCTCGGTGGCAAAGTGTTTGAATATTATTTTGACGTTTTCACTTGTTATAGATACATTCATGTTTTCTAATTCTTCTTGGATCAGTTTTGGTAACTTATGTCTATTTTATAATTTCATTTATTTGTGTAAATTGCTGGCATAAAATTGTCCAGAATTATATTTAATGCCCTCTATGGCTTTTAATTTTTGTGGAGCTGGTGGTGGTGCCCCCTCTTCCATGACTGATTTTGATAACGTGTGTCTTCTCTCTCATTTTCACTTGGTCTGTCCAGCTGAAAGTCGTCAATTTTGCTGGAATTTTCAAAGAATCAACTTTTGGTTTCATTGATTTTTCTTTATTATTTTCTGTTTTCCGTTCCTTGATTTTTTACTTTAGACTTAATTATTTCCTAATTTCTGCTTACTTTGAATTTAGTTTTTGAATTTAGTTTTTTTCTAGTTTGATAGGAGGGGGCTTAGGTTATTGATTTGAGACATTTTTGTTTCTGCTGTAAGTACTTAAAGCTATAACTTTTCTTCTAGGCCCAGCGTTAGCCACCTCCCATACATTCTGATATGTTTTCTTTTTTATTCAATTTAAAATATTTTCCAATTTTTTTTTTGATTTCTTTGACCCAAGGTCAATTGAGAAGTGAGTGATTTAAATTTACAGTTATGTGGGGATTCTACAATGTCGTTCTGCTATTGATAACTCATTTAATTCTGTTCTGTTCAGAAAACTTACTTTATAGTATTTCAATCTTTCAAAATTTCCTGTCTTTTAAGTTCGAGCATGTGATTGGCATTTGTTTTCTGTCACTGTAGAAAAAATACATGATTCCCAATTTCATGGCTTAACACAATCCAAATGGATTATCTCACAGCTTCCTTGGATCCAGAGTTGAGCATGGCGGGATGGGGTTCTCCGCCCAGGGTCTCAAATGGCAAAAATCAAGTGTTGGCCAGAGCTGCTGTATCATCTGGGCATGCGGGCATCTTCCAAGCTCATTCAGGGTGCTGACAGAGTTTAGTTCCTAACGACACTGGGAATGAGGTCCCATCTTCTTGTTGGCTGTCAACCGGGGGCCTCTTGGAGGCCATTCACCGTTCACTGCCACATGACACTAAGACGTGGCAGTGGCCCCATCATGGCCAACAGGAGTATGTCTCTGCTGCTTTGAATCTCTGATTTCCTCAGTCCCTGACCTCTAGACCCAGATTTAAGGGGCTTGTGTGATGAGGTCAGGGCTGCTCAATCTCCCCTTGATTAATCCCAAATCAACTCCTAGTAATATTAGTTATACCTTCAAAAGTCCTTTTGCCATATAACATAATTCGGGGAGTGGTATTTCATGATATTCGTTAGTTTCACTCAAAACCCATTCACAAAATGGGTGGAGGATTTTAATAATATAATATATATTTATATATTATATCAATATATTATTTATTAATATTCACTTTGTTTTGTTAGGATTTTTTTTATATATGCATCCAGTTAAGGGGGTTAATAGTGTTCAAGTCTTCTATTTCTTCTTGATTTTCTGTCTAGTTTTTCTATCAGTGATTGAGGATAAAATATTGAAACCCAATATTGCTGAATTCTCTTTTCAATTCTATCAGTTTTTCTTCCTATATTTGAGGGGCTCTGCTGTTAAGTACACATTTATTTACACTTGTTTCTTCCTGCTCTGCTGACCCTTTTATCATTATAAAATATCCCTCTTTCTCTCTAATAATATCTCATATTGCAGTGTTCTTTAGTTCAAATGAATCTAGCCACCTCAGCTCCCTTATGGTTATGCTTTGTGTCCTTTTGAAGATGTCCCCCTCACTGATGACATGTGCAGACAAGTTTGTGGGTACGATTTCGTGCTATCAAATTAGCTACCTGCAGGGAAATTCTCCAGGGATACTGAATTATTACACTGGCCTCCCTTTCTATTTATTTGGGGGGAAAATGTTTCTCTTTATCACCACTGGATGTCAGGAGAGTCACTTGTGGCCAGAAGCTCTGAAAAGGGCCATTACTGCTAAAATCTTCCTTTGTAGGAAAGGGAAGATGAAATAAATTGCTGTGGTCTAAGATTCTCCATTTAAAGCACTATACAGACTCTCTCGAAGAAATGAAGGATTTGGTGAGATTAATCAGTTTCCGAATCCTAGCGGTGGATTGAAATTAAAATTGATTAGAGGATCAACTTGGTGTAGGGGAGCTGGGGGGGAGGTGACCGAAGAGAAAACACAACTCAAGGTAACTGAGCATCTTCTGTGTGCTGGATGTAATGGTAAGCACTTCACACATGTGTTTTCAATACGTCTTCATATCTCCAGGTAGATGGCAGGCTCATCGCACGCACGCTAGAGGGGCTAGTTATGTTTAGAGTGTTGCCGAAAGGGCTGGCCGCCTTTTCTGAGAAAGGAGTCAAAGCTAGGGGAGGCCCAGGAGGAGCTCCAGTACTAGACATTTTACTGGTGAATCATGATGGAAGTGGTGGAGTGGCGTGGCGGGGATACAGTGGAGTCAACCAACTGTGTGTGGAAGGAGGGTGGCCCCATGTGGTTGACAGCCCCACTGGGAGTGTCCACTGGGGAGTTCTCAAAGGAAGGAGTCATTCTCTCACACACATGCACACGCACATTTATCCCCTACATTCTTTTTGGCAAAGAGTGTTCTTGAGTCTGTGCTCAAATAGCACTTAGTGCCCTGTATGGTGCTTCTGTACTGTTACTGTCATCTGTTTTCCCCAATTGATTATGAATTCCCTGAAGCCAAGGAGTGTATCTTATTCACCTTTGTAACCCTGGCATCCAGCATAGTGTCTGGTACCCCCAAAGTGCCCATAAATGTTGAATATCCACAATAAGCAAATAAATAAGAAGAATGGTGTACCTGTGTGTGTAGGGAGGGAGGGAGAAGAAAGGGAGGAGACAAGGAGGAGAGAGTTTGAAGAAAGAGCTGAAAGCAAAAACCAACATTCTCCTCTCAGAAAGAAAAACCCAACGGGGAAACAGCATCAGATCTGACACAGGGAGTATGGCCTTGACATAGTGGGTCAGGACAGGGGAAACGTGAGAAAATCATTCCAGGAAATGCAGCTTATATAAAATTAGGAGAAGTCTTTCAGCACCAGCTTGTGTGTGTGTGTGTGTGTGTGTGTGTGTGTGTGTGTGTGTGTGTGTTGAGGCTTAACATTTACACCTGAACAAGTGTTCTTTCTTATTTTGAAATCAGGAAAAAATATGAACTGGCTGACTCCTAATAAATATTCTAGTTAGGCTTTGTTTGCTTGTTTTGTTTGAATAGCTGATGAGGAAGAAGGGAGTTCAAATTTAGGTTTATATCTATCACTGTTGACTTACTTTGTGTTTAAAAGGAAAAGTAAACAAATGAGTTTCCACAATTATGTAAGGATGATTTTGTGATATTTATAATAAGAAATATATATTTAGTCTTCCATCTAGTTCCTGGCACAAATCTGTGGAATTTCCTGAGTGATAGAGCAGTCAAGGTGTCTTTTTTTATGTTAATGAGTTGACTGACTTTGGGAAAGCCCTCAGGGAACCTAAGGATGGGTTGGGGAACCTTCCCAGGCAGAGGAACTAACCTTAGATTAGAGGATTGGCACTTTCAGTCCACCTGCCCCCCACCCCCCACGACATCTGGAAAGGAGAGAGGGCTAAAAACTGAGTCTAATCACCAATGGCTGATGGTTTAATCAATCGTGGGTATGTAACAAAGCCTCCATAAACCACCCAAAGGGTAGGATTGGGATAGCTTCTTGGTAAACCCAGGGAGATTCCGGGACAGTGGTGCTCCACACTCCTTCCCATTCCTTGCCCTCTGTTTCTCTTCCATATGGCTCTTCTACAGTTATATCCTTTTATAATAAACTGGTAATCCAGGAAATGAAATGTTTCTCTGAGTTCTGTGAGCCATTCTTAAGAAAGTAATTGAACCAAAGAGGAGGTCTTGAGAACCTCCATCCGTAACCACTGAGCCCTTCAGCTGTGTGGGGTGTGATGTTATTTATCTCCAGGTAGATAGATATTGTCAGCACTGAGTTGATGGCTTGGTGGTGTGGAAAAAACACACATAATAGTAATGCAAT
Source organism: Ursus arctos (assembly GCF_023065955.2). Lineage (NCBI taxonomy): Eukaryota > Metazoa > Chordata > Mammalia > Carnivora > Ursidae > Ursus > Ursus arctos. The sequence goes on along the minus strand of NW_026622787.1, from coordinate 35,860 downwards.
ACGGATTTTATGTTGAAGCCAATTACTTACACAGCTGCTGACACTTAATCGTGGGGGGCATGTCTGCATGTTGTAATGAGAATAATCATGTGATGCAACACTAGTGTCTACGATGAAAGAGTCTGAACACCATCATTACTCGATTGACTTCTGTTCGCAATGAAGGAGGATAAGAAAGAGTTGTCTCCTTTACTTCACCATGACCTCTGAATCACACAATTCTGTCTAGTTTCTTGGGACATGTCTATCTGGCAGTCTAGGCAGTGATAATGTACACACCTGCACCTTGCCTGATGGCAAATCAAGAGACCCCCCCATTGAACACATATATTCCATAACAAGAAAACAAAGATATGTTATTTTCAATGTTCATAATATAAAAGCCTACTTTTCAGAGAATTCAAACTTTGCTTTCTTGAGTTGAGTCTCTTTGGTTGGTTTTTATACAGCATCATAAAACGAAATTTCTGATGAATATTTCCCCTAAGAAGGCAGTAGTTCTTCATATCCAGGGTCAGAAAATGCCTTTGCAGGTATGGTGGATTTATTCTTGTAACTCTGAGGCAAGAAAAGGACACTCTAAAAGAAACAAAATATGTTAGTTCTTCATATGTTTGTTCTTCATATGTAGTTCTTCAGACATCACTCAGGTTCAGTTTCATACACACACACACACACACACACGGCGTGGAGATATATATATCTCGATACCATTACATCCATCTTTGTGTGTGTGTGTGTGTATATATATATGTATATACGTATATATACACACACACACACATTGCTTACAAGATGAATAGTATGTCATTAAGTTCTTTACATAAGTGTGGCTCCTTAGCTCAATATTCATTCTGCTTTCTTTAATACAGTTTTGGATAAATCAAGGTTTTGTAATCCAGTGAAATGAAGCCATAAATCCATGAGGGTGGTAGGGTGCTGTCCCGTGGACTTTGAAACAACTATTTTTTAAAACTATCTTTTAAGTGATAAAAGAATTTTGAGATCATAGGAAGGCAAAACCAGAGCATAGGACATTTATGAATCGAATCATGTTTGCAAATGGCCTTGACCAAGTCAAGGTGGTTAGAGAGACTAGGGCTGTGGTAGAAAGTGTTCCTGTCTGGAAAGGACACAAACCAATTCTGGGCACCTGGGCGCAAACTCATACGCAATGCTGGGCAAGCCACTTAAGTTCCAGGTTTCTGCATTTACAAAATAGAAAGATTGAACCAGTCGATTTTTCAGGTTCAACCATCCCATTTAGTTAATCCTCAGCTACGCAATTGCCATCTGCTTTCCTCATCTGTCTTCCACCCCCAACAAGCCTTCTCCCATGTGTATCCCGTGACCTACACCTGCCGACCCATAGGCAACTCTTGCTGACATCACTCAACACAGCCCAGACCCGGAGATATACCTGGCAGACTCAGGGAGGCCAGCCAGCACACTCACCCCAGCAAAGTTGGACTGAGCCTCTTTCCACCAAACTGCAGCAGCGAGCAAGGCCAGACAGAACTCCAGCACTGTGCAAATCAGCATCACAGACAGAGTTCCCTGAAATTCAGGAAAGACAAGGTTGGCGGTGCTTGAGTCAACTGACGCCCTCATGCCTGTTCAGTGTTGACCACCTCAACCATCGGAAGGACATCCGCAGCAGGAGAACAGTGCTCCCTCCTAGCCTGCAGCTGGCTTCATTTGCTTATTTACTGCCTTGAGAGGGGGGTGAGCAGAACCACATCAGCTACACATAACCCGCCTTGTGCATTGTTTCTTATCCCGATGAAACACAGCGACATCCGATTACACTGTTCACTCAGTGAGGGACACGATAATGTCCAGGACTGACACAGGACAACCTCCATTCTGGCCTCACCTCTACCACTTAGTAGCTGTGTGAGCCGGAAGTCTCCACACTTACCAAATATACACAGTGATATTTCCTTCTCAGACACACCTGAGAATCAGTGAGGTTTTGACCTCATTGGTGCAAGCCCTTTGTAAAATTCAACATGAACACCCCCTTTGGATGGGCTTTCTTAGCCTTTCTTGATGTCCATAAGAGTTAGAAAGAAAAATCAAGGCAATAAACGTAGCATAAACAGAGCTGCCTCCGTTGCTAACAACCCACACCAGCTCGAAAAAGATACGACGCCCAAAGACTAGGTTCTACCATTTCTGTCCTTAGGCATCCTTCATGCAGACCTGGCAACCTGATGGAACAGGAGAGAAAATGTGATTGCACAAACCTCTAGTCTCTTTACGTACAGTTCAAGAGGAAATACAATTTGTTTACATTAATTAGAAACTGTCCCAGCAAGCATGCGCAGTATAATCCCTTTGCGTATAAAGCAAAATTATCCCTCATGAATGCATATTTATTCCTTCCACAAATCCCTCCCAGCTTCTCTCCAGAATTTTTCCCAACATGGGGCTGCCTCCCCCATGTGTTGGTTTATGCCAATTACTATCAACCTCATTTGCATGTGCCTTTTCTCATTATAATATCATGAACCTGCAGAGAAGTGCGGGGCGCCAGGTCCACAAGGAGAGGGGTGCAAAAAGGCAAGAGAAACAAAAGATAAAATGAATTTATGGGACTTCATCAAGATTAAAAGTTTCTGCACAGCCAAGGAAACAGTCAGAAAAACTAAAAGGCAGCCCACGGAATGGGAGAAGATATTTGCAAATGACACTACAGATAAAGGACTGGTATCCAAGATCTACAAAGAACTTCTCAAACTCAATACACGAGAAACAAATAAACAAATCAAAAAATGGGCAGAAGATATGAACAGACACTTTTCCAATGAAGACATACAAATGGCTAACAGACACATGAAAAAATGTTCAAAATCATTAGCCATCAAGGAAATTCAAATCAAAACCACACTGAGATACCACCTTACGCCAGTTAGAATGGCAAAAATAGACAAGGCAAGAAACAACAATTGTTGGAGAGGATGTGGAGAAAGGGGATCCCTCCTACATTGTTGGTGGGAATGCAAGTTGGTACAGCCACTCTGGAAAACCGTGTGGAGGTCCCTTAAAAAGTTAAAAATTGAGCTACCCTATGATCCAGCCATTGCACTACTGGGTGTTTACCCCAAAGATACAGACGTAGTGAAGAGAAGGGCCATATGCACCCCAATGTTCATAGCAGCAATGTCCACAATAGCTAAATCGTGGAAGGAGCCGAGATGCCCTGCAACAGATGACTGGATTAAGAAGTTGTGGTCCATATATACAATGGAATATTACTCAGCAATCAGAAAGAATGAGTTCTCAACATTTGCTACAACATGGACGGCACTGGAGGAGATAATGCTTAGTGAAATAAGTCAAGCAGGGAAAGACAACTATCATATGATTTCTCTCATCTATGGAACATAAGAACTAGAATGATCAGTAGGGGAAGAAAGGGATAAAGAAAGGGGGGGTAATCAGAAGGGGGAATGAAACATGAGAGACTATGGACTATGAGAAACAAACTGAGGGCTACAGAGGGGAGGGGGTGGGGGAATGGGATAGACCGGTGATGGGTAGTAAGGAGGGCACATATTGCATGGTGCACTGGGTGTTATACACAACTAATGAATCATCGAGCCTTACATCGAAAACCGGGGATGTACTGTATGGTGACTAACATAATATAATAAAAAATCATTATTAATAAAAAAATTAAAAAAAAAAAAAGGAGAGGGGTGCAAGCGCGTGCTTGACCAACTCCGTTAGCATCTGGCCATCTTCCAACTGTGGACTTGATGTAACTCACTTTCGTGACTGTGGGACACCAGACACTGCACAGCCTCTTTCTTCTCATGCTGCCCGTGTCTTTCCCGGGGCTTTCTAAACACACACATGCACTTTGATGCTCCAACTGAAGACATTATGTCTAGGAGCCAAACTTCGTTGCTTTCTTCCCCAATAATGGCAACCGTAATCAGTTCCCATTCTCCATCTTCCTACATCTCTTATTTCCCAATTTAAGAAATCCCACCCTGGCAAGTTACCACAAACAACAACGATGCTACCTTCTCCCCTGATAAATCCTGTTCATCACTGTGCTCCCTGCAAGGAGGAGAAGCCCTCACCTCTGAGGCCATGTTTCCTTCTCTCTGCTTCTCAGTGCTGGGCCCAGTGTCCACTCAGACTGAGTTTACACCCCAGCACACACACTTTCCAGGTTTCTTGACCACTTGGGTCTTCCTGCTGTCTTTCCCTTTCTTAATTTACCATTCCATGTGCCAAGATTTTTGGTTGAACAAACTCCTATTTCATACCTCTAACAACACAAATATTTTGATTATTAAGAAACTCTATCAACAGTAAGTTTTCATTTTTCATCATCAACTTGATTTGACATTTGCTCTTCCATTTCATCTCACTGGTATGTAACCCCAGAGCCTAGCCACTTTATCTCAGTCAAGCAGTCCCCTCCCATTCGCATGGCCCTGGCCTTCCCCCAGATACCCAAACCAGAAAGAATTAGACAGATCTTCAAAAGAAGGATTAACGAAAGGCAAGGATTTCAGAACCTTCCAGAGATTGGAAATCCTGTCTAAAAATACTTACAGCTAGAGTGGTTTTGGCTATGAAACAGTCTTCCTTAACATATGGGTGCATATAAGGGATATAAAAATGTTGTAGAGGTACTTTGTCCTCTTTGTTCAAGTCGCACTTCCAAAAGGCAGGATCCAAAGCAGCCAGGTTGACAGAGAGGAGAATAAAACCCACGAGAGCACATAGAGAGCTCAGAATGTTTGCAGCCACGCCGATCTGAGCCTAAAAGAAAAAGGCTGAGTTAGAATCACTGTTGATGAGCAACACATGCCTCTTATCCCTCTTTGCCAAGGCAGTGCAAAAATTTATTTTATCTGTGTCTGTCAGGGGACCTAGCATCGGTAGACTTCAACCAGGATGTCTCCCCAGTACTTAGCAACATCTCTGAACCTAGAAGGTAAATCTTGGCCAAGTGAATGAATATATGAAATATTTCTCCCTAGGCAGGAATTCAGTCGGTGGCAGAGACTATTGCTCTTCTACATTCTTGATTCAGGACTGAGAGTAGGGCTCCATGAGGCCGTGCCTGCAGAATGCCCATATGCAGCAGATATGATTTCTCTCTCCCTCGACTCATTCAGAAACCCCTTGAGGAAGCCATCAGCCACTCAGAGGAAGCAGATGAAGCAAGCTACTCTTCCTTACACATGACCCACTTAAATGCACACACACTCCCAAAGATGAGTGTGGGAACATAGTCCTCAGGCTTAGGTGAGCCCTGCAGTGGACAGGTTCTGATGGTCATGGGCAGAGCTCCATAGGAATGAGCATAGCCGGAGTTCTAGCCCCAGCCCCAAGGACGGTGTAACACGTTAGCAGCAGGGTGAGGAACAAGATCAGACTCGATGTCAGGACCTGAGGTCCCAGTGGTAGCTTTGCCTGAGACCCTCTCCATTTTCTGGAGTGCTCAGTTCCCTAATTTCACTTCCCTCTATGGGTTTCATTTCTACATTTATAAGGTGAGTAAGGGGAATCAACAAAAAGATCTCAGAAATCTGTTCCCTTCTTCTCCAATTCACGGAAGGGGGAATTGATCTAGGATTATCCTGAAAGCTCTATTTATGGGTAAGTGTAGTCCAGGGCAGACCAAATAGCCATAAATTAAAATATTATATAATCCCATCCAGGTTGCTCCTTCTTTAGGGGCTCAGCAGTAGGAGCTTCAGGGGCACGGTAGAGAATAGGCAGTGTATTTTTCTCCTCCTAACCACAGTTTCCCAAAACAATGACTATAAAGTGTATGATCCTGGGCCTTCTGATAGCCAGCAAGACTCATGATTTCCAGAAGATACATTTCTTAGAATGATTTGGGTTTGTTCTGGGACAGCTTTCTTCCCCAACCTCCAAAAGGGCAGGTAGAATGTGTGACCACAGTAGAATTCCCTACAGGATGGATGACTCTGGTGAGCCTGAGCTAAACCCTATATCCTTGAGTTTACTGCCCTATTCACTCTGGTATTGTTCTTCTCTGGGGTAAGAGCCCCAAAAGCCTCCCCTCGAGAATCTAGAAATACTGTTCTTGTATTGTGCTAGCCAATGTGGTTGTCACTAGTCCCATGGCCTACTTATATTTAAAGTAAACAAAAGTAAAATTTAAAATTCAGTTTCTCAGTTTCACTAGCCACATTTCAAGCTATCAGTTGCAACCTGTGACCACCAGCCTGGGCAGCGTGACTAACTGTGTCTCTATCGTCACAGGAAGTTCTACAGGACAGCACCGATCTAGCAGTTTGGAGATTAGGTGACGGTTCCAATTGATCAATCTCTAAATTCTGATGGAAAAAAAGAGATAGTTTGACATTGTCCTTGAGCACTCTCTCTAATTTCCTGCTGTCTTCAGGAAATATTTGTAAGCGAGCTTCCAAATTACATTTTTGTGCTACTGTGATATATGGCATTCTCACCCATGACCCCCAACATCAAACTACTTGAGGGATCTAGGATTGAGTGAAGACTTAGTGAACATTCACAGATTAGAAATCTTCTCCTTATCACACAGGTTTCCTCTCCCTGCCACTCCCAAATCTGGTTTTCCTAGAAGAGTTAAATGCAGGCAAATTTGTTTTCTTAGCCAATACCAAATGACAAATGACAACTTGTAGGACCTGAGAGTTCATACTCAAATCCAGAAAAGTATAAATTTTACATCACACAGATAAAAGAATGAGAGCTAGGTCACATTTTGACTGTGTTTCCTCAAGGGTTTGGACAGATGGGTTTACACAGTGAATCCACAACAAATAGACATCTTTATAACGCTGTCACCTTCTTTGTTGTTGAAGATCTAAATCTGAAGGCCAGTTACCATGTGAAGGGCATTATAAGAAGGCAGTCTTTTTCTAGAATAGATTCCTGGACACTGACCCAGGCATAATTTGACACACTGAATGAAGAGTGATTTAGGGTACAGTGGTTGGAGGAGTGTGCAGTGGACAGGAATACTGAAGAGCCAGGCTCAATTCCTGACTCTGCCAAATATCTGCTCTGGAACTTAGTTTCCAACTCTGCAAGGTAGAGAGATTGACCTTGAAGAGTTCTCCTTCAATTTCCATGCATTGTGGGTTTTGATTCTCATACTCACCAAAAGTTTAGTTGACTTTTTCTCCATGATGACAGATAGAATTCCAGAAATGACAAACTACTCAGAAAGGAGAGACAATGGTGAGGTCAGTTTCTATGTACAGGTGAAGCTACAATGTCATGATCATGGTGTTTATGGAAAACTCCTATGAAAACAGTCCTGGAAAACCATTGACCTACAACGTTAAGACCCAATAATTACACAGATATGACTTTTGTTCCCCAGAGTATTCAGAAAAGCATGAACATAGGCAGCTATAAGTAGGAATCTATCCTAGGAAACAAAATGAGGGCCTTAAGGGCAGGGAAATAATGTGTACAGAAGAAAATGTTGGAGTTAGACATTATGTAGAGGAAAACATGAAAGCAATGGTATGGAAAAAGAAAAGAGTGGGGGCAGTTAACATATATGGGAGGACGGAGACACACATTTTAAGTTGGTGGCGTCCCCGGCTAGGGTGGAGTGGCGGCTGTGATCAGAGAGAAGACAAGGCTGGACACAACGAATCATTAAGGCTGTGTTCCTGAAGTCAAAGCTACTATTTTACAATATTCATAACCTAATAGATTTGGGACAATGAAGTAATAGGAAATCCTTTCACAATGGGAAAAAAGGGGGACAAAACAGGGAGAAGAGAAGAGTTGTAGATCCCACAGCCCCAGCATTAAGTACTTCAGGTCTACCTAAATAAATCCTGGGTCTTCAAAACTGGACAAGGTGCCTCTACCAATGTGAGCTGTGCTTCTTGACTGGCTCTCAAAGAGTAGAGTATGGAAAGATGAAGGAAGAAGTGACTTTGCAGCAGAGGAACCTGACCACTCCACCTCAGCCTCAGGGTCAAGGTTAACGTCATCAGAGACAAATCGTGTTGATAGCATATGCCCTTGATAGGATATCTCACCTCTGTCCCTTCCACCAGAATATCCATCACAATTAGTCTGAACATGAGAAACAAATATAACCCAAATTTAAGAACATGCTAAAATTCAAAAAATCCTGGCCAGTGCTACTCCGGATACCAACATCCTCAAGGACAAGTCTGAGAAAGTGTAGAGAAGCCGAGGAGATACAAGTTTAAATGTAATGTAGTCTCTTTGATGGGCTCTTGGAACAGATAACAGGACAAACTTGTGGCATCCTCAGAGATTACTTCCCACCTTTACCCGCCAGCCCCCCCTTCCCTGCCCCACCATCCTCCTAAGGATCTCTACTCACACTCAAGGCTCCTACGAATGGGTAAGCAGCCTTCAACAGGATGGAAAGCATCGGGGTATATTGTGGAGAGGAGGGAACAGATACCAAAATAATCCCCCAACTCAACACCATTGCCCCACACAGGATCTGGATGGTCTGTTGGAAGAAGAAAGGAGATGGAGGACCTGGGTGGTTCAGTCATGAAGTGTCTGCCTTCAGCTCAGGTCATGATCCCGGAGTCCTAGGATTGAGCGTCATATCAGGATCCCTGCTCAGCGGGGGGTCTGCTTTCTCCCTCTGCTCCTCACCCTGCTTGTGTGCTTTCTCTCTCACAAATAAATACATAAAACCTTTAAAAAATATATCAGCATTTGGAAAGGCAAGACATCTGAATCTTTCCCAGGGTGCTCGCACATGATCACTCTCTGAAGGACCCCAGCAAGGACACAGACATTGAAAAGCTCTGCAGTGAGAACTCTGCAAAGATGTTTTGGAGGAGGTGCTGCTGTGCCGCGGACAACTACTGTCTCGGGACACCGGGCAAGTGCTCAGCAAGTCTTCAGGCATCTCTGCCTCTCCCCCCTTGCTTGCTCACATGGTGCTGGGTCCCAGCTCCGTGCAAGACTGTTTCCCCCTGGCTCTCTGATTCTGTTGCTACTCACTCTCCTACTACTTCTTATGGGAACAGGGGGCATCTGAAAGCCCTCACACTGTCTTTGCCCTGGTGGTGTGGACATGCCTCCTTATACCCCCCAGACCCTGCTGAACACAACAGAGAGTCTGGCCCTCTGGCCAGCTCCTTGCCCCCTCCAGTCCATGTTCCTATAGTGGAGGATCTTGGCTTCCAAGTGGCCAGTTTTCCTCCTTCACATCTACCTCAGACAGTTATGGCTCTGTTAACATTTACCAAGCCAACGTTTTCCAAGCATTATGTCCCATGAGCCTCATAGTAATCCACAGGATTGGATATTTGAGGCAAGACAATCGTTCCCAGCAGGTTCTGCAAACTTAGATCATATCGTGTAGAGACAATTCCAGGAGACAGAGCTCTATAGTGCCCTCCCTGTTCTAGATATATCCTCCCCTCCTCCCTCCATTCCGTAGAGCTTCGTTAATAAATCTTGCATGAGAGGAGAAAAACCACCCAAAGGCAAATATCTCTGTTCTCAAAAGGGAAGGAGAAAAGGGGGAAGGAGGTTAATTCTTCCTACAATTTGTGGTGACGGAAAAATTCCTTTCAAAAACATCAGTCAGATTATTAAACACGCAGTTGGTGAACACAGGGAAAAAATGTACCTAAGATGGAATTATTTACCATTACTTTTGTAGAAAATATACAGATGTACAGCTTTTTGTATGCCAATTATTCCTCAATGAAGTGTTTTATTAAAAAATAAAATGTTGAGAAGTGTGCTATTGCAAAATACAGAAACATCAGCAAAGTCACTTGCTCAGATTCAGAATAGGAGAAATACAGTTTTCATATCATCTTACGTTTGTGGAAGGTTCAGATGGCCCTCCAGGGGGCTCCCTTTGGTCTTCCCATCAACCTGAATTTCCTCTGGCAAAACTTAAGAGCCTCCATAGTCACGATGTGGTCTCAAGACTTCAGTTCTTTCCTGCGCCCCCTCGTCATCCCAGTCCAGCAAGGTCTGAATCGGACTTACCCCAAGAACTTTGATCTCTGCCTTTAGACGTTTCTCTAGGCTGTCTTGCGTCTGGTTGGTGGGTTTGGGTGTCTCTGTTTGGGGGAAGTTGATGCCATTTGGTGTCAGAACTACGATGGTCTGATTGGCCATGGGTTGTGATATGATGGTGCCACCAACACTGGAAGAGAAAATAAATTCAGCTCTTAAAAAGTGTAGAGCTCTCAAGGCTCCCCACACTGGGAGCCAGTATTTTCCCATTAGTCCTGACTTGACCTATCCTTTCAGGAAGGAAACCGATCACGTGGAGCTGTGAAAACCACAAAAATTTGGTATCATGAATTTTTTTTGCATAGCGTTTGACACAGTCCATTCATTATAGATAAGAGACGCTTCACAGGGAAGCAGCAGCACCAATCGTGAGAGGTCTCAACGTCCAGAGGCAAAGGGTCACAAAAAACTTGCAATATGTAGGAATCTCTCTTTCCTCTACTTCTACCCACAACAACTCAATTGCCAAATATTCAGTGAACTTCACCCTCAAACTTCCCTACCAGTCGTGAGATGCAGGAAGGGTTCTCTTTGTCAACGTTTTCCTACTCAGGTTCTGCACATCTCAACTAACTCTGCTCATTTTTTTAGTCCAATAATAATACTTATTAGGGTTAATCCTACGTGTTCTTTTTTTTTTTTTTTAAAGATTTTATGTATTTATTTGACAGAAAGAGACAGTGAGAGAGGGAACACAAGCAAGGGGAGTGTGAGAGGGAGAAGCACCTTTCCCGCGGAGCAGGGAGCCTGATGTGGGGCTCAATCCCAGGACCCTGGGATCATGACCTGAGCCGAAGGCAGATGCTTAATGGCTGAGCCACCCAGGCGCCCCTAATCCAAGTTTTTTTTTTCATATTTTACTGGACATTATACTGTAGTGCCTTTTTTTTTATTTTTTAAACTAAGCCCTACACCCAATATTGGACTTGAACTCATGACCCTGAGATCAAGAGTCACATGTTCTACTGACTGAGCCAGCCAGCCACCCCCACCCTATAGCACCTTTAATCTTACAACATCCCTGTATGTTACTTAGTTCTTTAGTTAGCAAAACCATGTCGTAGTTAGGGAAACTCAGAAAGAAAAAGTTTATTACAAATGGAAATAATACCCACTTTGCATACATGCATGGCAAAGAGATAATGCTGAAGAAATATTTGCAGTTATGATGTTTACTCAGGCACCTTCACACAACTGGGCAGCTGTAGAACCAGGGCTGGACCCCACTCTCTCTGGGTCTGGAGCCTTTGCACAATGCATTAGAGCATGCGACCTCTTCGTCCATCCCACCTAGCCTCAGCTCCTGTGCCTGCATTGATTCTGTGTGGAGAAGCAGCAGCACGCAGAAGCATGGGAACGGGACCTGGAGTCATGAAACCCAGGTTCAAGCCCGGGACCTCCACTTGCCTGCCTCAAGGACCTGTGATGTTAGCGGTATTGGAGGTATTAGTGGCCAGCTGAGCTTGGATCTCTTGGGGGCACCATTCTCAGCCCAGGGACTGTCCGGTGTGCACAGGGCCCAAGAACATCCGAAGAGGTACGACTGTGCTCCCATTAAACACATGACCTCAGGTAAGGGATTCATCAAGATCACACAGCAAACAGCAGAAAGAGTTCAACCAGATACTCCTTCCCTCTGCTCCCTCCATTTCCAAAATACTCTGGTGCCCCTCACGTTATTTCCAGGAGCCACCAATCAAATGTCCTCTCTCAAGGAGGCACAGCAGGAGAGTGAGAAGTTGAAAACAATCTCTCAGCACTGCCTACCTGTCTCGTGGATCAGCCCCGTGGTTCCAGCTGAGCGCTCACACACTCCCAGGAGACTGTAACTCTGGGTTCTCACACCGTCCTGTAGAATTTTCTACTTGTCTTTATCTTTTGAAAGCCACCAGCCCTTCCTTAGGCCAGAGTTTACAGCCACACGGGACGTGACCCTTACAGATTGGAGATTTGTGAAATGTGCCTGCACTTCCTTTTCCCCAAACTCCTAGCAGTTTGATTCAGAAAAGTCACAAGGAGAACCACCTACTGGCTGGGAGAACGTGGGATTCCTGGAGCTCTATGTGTGCACTGCCACCCCAATATTCACTAGCTCTGTTATTGGACAAGTCTGTGTTCTTCTCTGTGACTCAGTTTCCAAATCTCTTCAATATGGAAATAATATCAACGCTGCTGATTTATTATAAAGTTTAGAGAAAATGTTTCTAGAAGGCCTTTACTGCTTCCAAGGACCATTCCATAATATGCGACTAATCATAGTAGTATTGACTGTAATAGAGAAATTGATAAATAATAGTACTCAATAATATATATCTAACCATGGTCTGACTATACTGCTTTCAAGGAGCAATATTTCAATAATAGGTAGCTAATAATAGTAATAATATAGAAAGAAATTTTTTTGTTACTCATGTATATTTTTCTTTTTTCCAGTTCCCTGGGCCCCGGACAGGCTGAACCAACCCCTTAGCACCCACTGCCTAGGAGCTGGCTGCTGCACAATTGCCTTTCTTCTCTGGCCTCTCTCTCTAGCAATAGATCGCTGTCCCCGGACAGGTTGGACAGCTCTAGGAAGTGGTGAAACCAGCTGGGGGTGTAGTTGGGTAAGGACGTGCACGAATATCGCGGACTCACATCTGGGACAGTTTTGTGAAACAGAGGGGCCCTGTGCCTCCTCAAGCCCTCAGGTGGGTGTTCTTTGGAAGCCGACTTGCATACACCAGATGAAGTAGCAGCACCAGAGCCAGTCACATAAGCTGAACACCCCCATCCCACAAGCTTCCTCCTGCTCTTGGGGGAGTGCCAGAAGGAACCTGGAAACACAGCTGGACCATCATCGTCACCTCAGGGTTCCGTGGGTTCTGCACTTAACTCCATACTTCAAAGAAAAGAATTAAGAAACACCATTAAGGTTGGCTTAGTTCCCAGGACCAGTTGGCACAGATTACTAAATGCAATTCTCTTTTCTTAAATTCTTGAGATGTGTCTGAGGGGGAACGGACTCGCCCAGAAGCTGTGGAAGAGCTTCAGAAGAACCTCTATCGTCTCGTTCCTGGGCTTCTGTGCCTCTTCTTCTTTCCCAAGGTGCATACTGGCATTTTCCCATCGTGCCCTGTGCCCTTATCACCATCCCAGCAGCCAGTAAAATAGTGGGGTACAGCTCTCTCCTGGGCTTTGACAAAGAAGGAGCCCAGCCCCATAAGGGACAACCACAAACTCTTTCCCTTGAGTGGAATGTGCTAAAAACCAATTTTTTAAATAATATTTTTAATTATATTATGTTAGTCACCATACAGTACAATTAAATCTATCGGCCAAGCAAAGATTCCCTCTACACTCTGTCTTCCTCTCTATAGTATTACAGCTTTAAATGATCTCAGAGGAATTATAAGGATCGCAAGAGACGACACTAGTAAGGTGCTTGGTACAGAACTGTACAGACTAGTAGCCCAAAAAGGACCTATCAGCGGTCTTCCCTCAACACCCACCCCACCCAAACTCCCAATTCCAATCTCCCTCCCTGCTTCTCACCCCCACTCTGCATCCTCCTCCTTCTTTTCCTTTTCTTTTGGGCTTCAGTAATATCTGAACAAGAGGCTCCACTCTCTGTGCTCTCACCTTAGGTCCACCCCAGCTTGACCATCTCTTGTTTCCAGAGTCTGAACTCTGCCAGCCCAACCTGGAGGGAAAGGGAAAGGAATGAAAGAGCAGTAACACTGAGGTTAATAATTTGGGACAGTGCTTCTCTGAAGAAGCTCTAATGACATTCTGATTTGCATAATTGTTTTTATTGCAGGGCAGGGGTCCTGTCCTGTGCCCTGCAGGACGTTTAACAGGATCTCTGGCCCCTACTCACTACTCACTAGATGCCAGAAACACTGCCCACCCCAGATGTGATGTCACCAGATATTGCCAAATGTCCCCTGATGGAGAGGGGACAAAATCTCCTCATTGAGAACTATTGAGCTAGAAGCAAAATGTTTTTCTGTGACTTCTGTGTAAAGGCAAGCATGCAAGAAATAAATGATTATTGTTTTTTAACTCATTAATTTCTTTAGTTTTTTTTTAATTGTGGTAAAAAAACACATAAAATTTATCACGTTAGCCATCTTAAAGTACACAGTTCAGTAGTGTTACATATGTTCACATTATTGTGCCACAGTTCTCTAGAACGTTTTCGGTTTTTTGTGAAACTGCAGCCCTACACCAATTGAGTGACAATTCCCCATTTCCTCCACCCTCAGCCCCTGGCAACCATCGATCTGGCTCTGCTTCTATGACTGTGACTACTTTAGATACCTCACAACCATAGAATCATACCTCGTTTGTCCTTTTCTGACTGGCGTATTTCACATAGCATAATGTTCTCCAGTTTCATCCACATTGTAGCAAGTGATAGGATCCCCTTCTTGTGGAAGGCTGAATAGTATTCCATTGTCTGCATATGCCACTTTTGGTTTATTCATTCCTCTGCTGATGGGTATTTGGGCTGTGTCCCTGGCTGTTGTAAATAATGCAGTCATAAACGTGAGTATGGAATCTTTTCGAGATAAGCTAATTCATAGCTCTCCTTTTCCTTAGGGTCAGTTTCTAAAGATTTATTTTGGTTTGGTTGGGCCATGCTTTCCTGTTTCTCTCTCTGTCTTGGGATCTTTTGTTGAGATTTGGGCATTTGGGGAAAAATAGCCACCTCCTCCAGTCTTTCACACTGGCTTCATAACGAGGAAAGCCTTTGCCATCAGCATGGCTAGAGATTCTGGGGACCCTTCCAACCTTTTCTGGGGATGTGTCTGCTCTGGGCATGTGTGTGTAAACCTCCCAGTTAAAGAGGTCTGCCTGCTTCTTCTCTGAAGCCCATGCTCTTTCTTCCCCTGCATCCATGTGAGGTACCATGGTCACACTGGAGCTGTGACAAGCCACAGTGCTTGCTTTGTTCTGAGCAACCCCCAGTCTCACATCCAAACTGTGCCAGTTTCCCTCAGCACTCCAAATCCGTGAGACAGATACCGATCCCTCTGGTGCCCCCTCAAGAATCCAGAAGGCTGGACACATGCTCTGTGCCTCCACTCCTCTTTCCCTCCTGAGGAAAAAGCTGGAGTTGGGAGTTTTCTCCCAATCATATCACACTCTGCCAGAGCGGATAAAGTATCAAACGTTTTTCCCATCCACTTAGATACATCTCTTCTTGCCTTTGTGCTTGCCTAGGGTGCTGTGACTTCTTAACTGGTTTCCAGAGGGCTCACAAGGCAATTTCGTCCATATATTGTTAATTGGTGTCTCCATGTGAGAATGGGAGCTTGGGGCTTCCTATTTCACCATCTTGCTGGTGTCGCGCAAGTTAATTTCTTGTGATAAGATCTTATTCTGTCTGCTGAGAGGTGGAAAGTCTCCCTTCTACCTGTGGCAGAACCTGCAAAGCAGGTGTTTATAGAGTGATAGAGAGTTAGATTGGGGAGTAATTTTGGTGTTCATTTCTCAAAGCAGGTCATTGTTCCAAGGATCCACTTGAAAAGTAGAAAGCCCAAACTCTTTGGACCCAAAACAATCACCTGGGTCTTCATTGTTTTAGTCAGGTTCCATCTGCTTCTTAGCTTTTGTCACTGATCCCCTGCCCCCTCTCTTCTCAGAACCACAGGAATCTTCTTCAAGTCACCAGAGACATCTGTTATTCTCTTAATTGTCATGATTACTCCTTCCATTCCATATCCCCTCTTGTTCCTAAACAGAAGGAACTCTTCTCTTTCTGACACACTTATCATAACTTCGTTAGTGGTATCTGATTCTTTGGACTTCTGGAAAACAAAAGCTATAAACTAGTAAGCAAAATCTCCTTTTCCTTCCTCCATTTATATATTCCTGTACTTCCCCCACCATTTCCTCACTCCCCAGTTAATAGTTTATCTTAAGGAAAAAGCTAAGAAAGTCCTAAAATGCTTGGACTGAGAAAGAAAAAGACAAATAGTGTCTTGCAAGAATTTTAGTCTTGCTCACAGTCTGTGGATAAATTGCTGTTGGGCAATAGGAAGTCTGAAAACACAACCGGACCCTTTAAGAGCTTTGGAGAAGGAAGTGCCAGAGCCCAGCACAAGATAATTCATGGCAGAGACCAAGATGCTCCTACATAAGTGAGAAGTTTCTTCCCCAAATGGAGAAGACGCCTGCAGTGGGCAGCGAAAAGCGGAAAACTGTCTTCCAACTGAGAATTAAGTGGACTGAAGTGTGTAGGATCTTTCTGATTTGACGAAACAGACCCCTGACTCTGATCTCTGTGGGCATCAGGGTATTTCCAAAGGGATAAAACCTTGTACGTTTTATAGTTAAGGAACAGCCTCAGGTCAATGGCTTTCTATTTGTGTCCCATATACACAGAAATCTATTGCATTTCTGTATACTAATAATGAAGTAGCAGAAAGAGAAATTAAGAAAACAGTCTCGTTGTTTACAATTGGACCAAAAAATAATAGCATACCTAGGAACAAACTTAAGCAGGGAGGTGAAAAACCTGTATTCTGAAAACTATAAAACACTAGTGAAAGAACTGAAGATGACACAAACTAATGGAAAGATATTCCATGCTCCTGGGTTGAGAGAACAATTATTGTGAAAATGTCCATACTACTCAAAGCAATCTACAGATTTAATGCAATCCCTATGAAAATACCAACAACATGTTTCACAAAACTAGAACAAATAATTCTAAAATGCGTATGGAACCACAAAAGACCCTGAATAGCTAAAGCAATCTTGAAGAAGAACAAAGGTAGAAGTGTCAGAATTCCAGCTTTCAGGATAAATTATAAAGTATTAGTCAAAACAGTACGGTACGGGCACAAAAGCAGACACATACATCAACAGAACTGTATCCATAGCGCAGAAATAAACCCATGCTTATATGTTCAATTAATCTTCAACAAAGGAGGTAAGAATATGTAATGGGAAAAAGCTTCTTCAACAAATGGTGTTGGGAAAACTGGACAGCAACATGCAGAAGAATGAAACTGGACCACTTTCTTACACTATACACAAAACCAAACTCAAAATGGATTAAAGGCCTAAGCGTGAGAACGGAAGTCATAAAAATCCTAGAAGAGAGCATAGGTAGTAATTTCTCTGACATCAACTATGGTGATATTTTTCTCAATAGGTCCTCAGACGTAAAGGAAACAAAAGCAAAAATAAACTATTGGAACTACATCAAAATAAAAAGCTTCTGCACAGGAAAAGAAATTGTCAACATACAAAAAGACAATCTACTGAATGGGAGAAGGTATTTGCAATTGATATATCCAATAAAGGGTTAGTATCTAACACATATAAAGAACTTCTACAACTCAACACCAAAAATCAATCAATAAATAATCTAATTAACAACTGGTCTGAACACACGAATGTACATTTCGCTAAAGAAGATATACAGAGGCTCAACAGATGCATGAAAAAATGCTCAATATCAGTAATCATCAGGGAAATGTAATTCAAAACCACAATGAGCTATCACCTCACACCTGTCAGAATGGCTAATGTAAAAAACACAAGAAACAAATGTTGGTGAGAACGTGGAGAAAAGGGAACCCTCACTTATAGTTAGTGGGAATGCAAACTGTGCAAAACAAGATAGAGGTTCCTAAAAATATTAAAATATGATCCAGGAATTCCACCACTGCATATTCACCAAAGAAACCAAAACACTAATTTGGAAAGATATATGCACCTGAATGGTTTTTTTTGCAGCATTATTCACAACAGCCATAATATGGAAGCAGCCAAGTGTCCATTGACAGATGAATGGATAAAGATGGAAAAGAAGGAATGGTATATATATATATAATGGAATATTACTCAGCCATAAAAAAGAATGAGGTATTTGTGTCCCACATTTATTATTGGTATTTTGTTTTATGGCTTATATCTGAAAGTGTTTTGAAATATCTCTCTTCAAATTGTTAATGTGGACCAACTGATAAAGAGATTGTAGTTTTACGGTCATGCCAAGGTTTATGGCTCTCTGAATAAGTCAATATTTGCATTTAATTTCCCAGTTGGGGCAAACATTGCTTTACCTGAAACATACAGATTGTTTAAACTGTGCTATGTCAAATGAACACAAGATCTAGGCTAATTTTCTCATGAAATAATAAACATTGAAACATAATTAGGATTAATTTATTTAAGAGAGCTTGCTACAGTTATGTCTTCCCAAGAAAGATACAGCATTTAGAGCTTGATCTCAGATTTTCTGTGGAACTACATGCTGGATTATTATATTAATAAATTTGGGGATATAATTATGCTAGTAAGTTATATAGGAGAATGTTATTCTTAGGAGATAGGTTCTGGGTACTTAGGTACATCTGGGTACATCATGACCAAGTATCATGTTGTCAAGCACTTGCTTTCAAATGATTCAGCACTCGATGTATGTATGTGTGTATCTGTAAAGTGGTTCTGACCCCATTCCAACATGTGTGTGTGTTGGGGGGGGTTTCCCACACCACCAAGCAATTCTTGCACACCAGGAGGTATCCTTCAATTCAACTCAATTCTGACACTATCTACTTGGATACAGCATTAGATTTTCACAGATTAAGGGCTCAGTCCCACAAAACCAATCCCTTCCACAACATGCAACTTCAGATGCAGTCGCAATTCCAGGTTGTTACTTGTGCTTCTGGCCCACTCCCTATAGATTTGGGGATTCGATCAACCCCTTGGGTTTGATTCATTAAACTCAGAAGCATTTTAGAAGGTGACTCTTCATAATGTGGGGGTTGGGCCCCTGACTCCTGAACAGTTGAAAACTGATGTATAACTTTTGCCTCTGCAAGAACTTAACTAATAATTGCTTACTGTTGACAGGAAGCCTTATCAATAATGAAAACGGTGGATTAACATATATTTTGTATGAGTATTACATACTGTATTCTTACAATAAATAAGTAGAGAAAAGAAAATGTTATTAAGAAAATCATAAGGAAGAGAAAATACATTTACAGTATGTATTGTTAAAAAATCCATATATGGGGCACCCGGGGGGCTCAGTTGGTTGAGCATCCAACTCTTGGTTTCGGCTCAGGTCATGATCTCAGGATCGTGGGATTGACCCCCCACATCAGGCTCCATGCTCAGCATGGAGTCTGCTTGTCCCTCTCTCTTTGCCCCCGACCCCCGCTTGCATTCTCTCTTTCTCAAATAAATAAAAAATAAAAATTAAAAAAAAATTCCATGTATAAGTGGACCCACACCGTTCAAGCCTGCATTGCTCAAGGGACAACTGTTCTTACTAGATGACTGGTTTATCACTAAAGGACCTGACTCAGGAG
The DNA here is from genome assembly GCF_023065955.2 of Ursus arctos. Classification (NCBI taxonomy): domain Eukaryota; kingdom Metazoa; phylum Chordata; class Mammalia; order Carnivora; family Ursidae; genus Ursus; species Ursus arctos. The sequence continues at coordinate 16,505 of NW_026622787.1, read as the reverse complement.
CAGGGAGTTGGAAAAAATGCATAGGGCAAGGTGAGGGGAAAGGGCACGGGGCTTTAATGTCCTCTCTGAGCATGCCACTTTCCCCAAACATCCACGTGTTCACCAACCAGGAAGCTATCCTAACCCTTTCGGGTTTTTTTTTTATTTTTATGGAGTTCTTATTACTCAGACGTGATTGATTGGCCATTAGTGATTGATTCAACCTCCAGCTCCTCTCCTCTTCCTGGAGCTCAGGGGGGCAGACGAAAAGTTCCAACCTTCTAATCCTGTGGTTGTGTCACCTCATTAATATAAACCCAGTCAGTGGAAAGTGGCTTGTTATAAATCACAAGACCCCCATTCCACCTCTATGTCTCTGAAGGGATTTTAGGAACTGAGGACAAGACACCAAACATTATAACAAAAGATGCTCCCATTGATCTTATCACTCAGGAAGTTCCAAGGGTTTTGGGAAAAGTGAATCAGGAACTGTGAATGAAGACTGAATATATATGAGAAATAGGTTTTGGTTATCTGAGTGACCAAATACATATTTCTCTAAATTACAGTCTGTGTGTTCCTGCACAGTCAGTAATATAAAATAGTATCTATAAATGTAGACAGATAATCTAATGAACCGTGCCAGGGACAAGTATGTTGTCCAATGGACTGGGTTTATTGACTCGTTGCCACAAGTGATGGCGCGCACCATAAGAACTAGAAGATACCTAACTAGAGGAAGAAATGGGATTATTTTAGCATCTAGGAAAAGTGGAATTTAGGTAAACTTCAGATGTGGTGTTTTGATTGGCTTAAAGCCAAGCAGAGCTGTGTATAAAGCGGTTACCAGCAAGCCTGGGCTAGAAGTAGATTCAAGTGCCATTTCCTTGGAAACCAGAAACTTAAGAAAAAATGTGTAATGTTGAATCCCCAAAGCCCTTATGTAAAGATCTGCACTGATGATTTTTGGATTTGTTTGACTTTTTCCTTTGCTTTTAAACTAGGAATGAAAATTTAAATGCTGAGCGGGCGGACTCGCAGTCGGCACCCGCGAAACAGCAGACTGAGACCCTGAACCGGGTGCGCGCGCCACCAGGCTTCTCCCGAAACTCCGGAATCGAGGTGTGCTCACCGGGCATAGACTGAGACCGGGAGACCCGGGAGCGTGCGGGGCGGCCGGTGGCTGGCGGCATTAGAAACACAAAGGACAGAGACGCGCCGGCCCTGGAAGTGAGGGCAGGGACGCCGAGTTGGTGCGCACATCCCGGGACGCTGCAGGGTTGAGCAGCACCAACAGTAATAGAGTTAAAGTGGCCAGAACATCAGTGGAGAACGGGCCGCAATCCCTCTGTTCTGCGACAATGCAGCCTCTGCTGCTCTGACCCTCAGAAGAGGCATAGCCGGCCGCCAGGGAAAGCCGCCAGAGAACAAAAGCCTGGAAATACCGGCTCACAGCGTGCCCATCCCCATCCTCCCTCGCAGGGGACACGGAGACTCGAACCAAACAGGGCTGCCTGAGTATCTGCGCGGCAGGCCCCTCCCCCAGAAGGCAGGCTGAAAAATCAAGAAGCCCACAACCCGAGGCGCCGGGGTGGCGCCGTCATTGAGCGCCTGTCTTCGGCTTAGGGCGTGATCCCGGCGTTCCGGAAAGGAGTCCCTCATCGGGCTCCTCCGCTGGGAGCCTGCTTCTTCCTCTCTCACTCCCCTGCTTCTGTTCCGTTCTTGCTGACTGTCTGTCTCCCTCTCTCAGATAAGTAAATAAATAAAATCTTTAAAGAAGAAGCCCACATCTCTAAGATCCCTATAAAACAAGGGGCACGGCCTGGGACCCAGTCAATAATTTTGGGCTCTGGACAACCCCGCAACCTCCCCTCATCAGAATGACAAGAAGGAGAAGCCCCCCCCCCCCCCCCAGCAAAGAAAAGACAGTGAGTCAGTGGCCTCTGCCACAGAAGTAACGGATATGGATGTAACCAAATTATCAGAAATGGAATTCAGAGTAACAATGGTCAAGATAATGAGTAGACTTGAAAAAAGTATTCAGGAAAATGTTACTGAGAATATAGAATCCCTAAGGGCGGAAATGAGAGCGAATTTGACAGAAATTAAAAATTCTATGAGCCAAATGCAGGCAAAACTAGAGGCTCTGACGGCCAGGGTCACCGAAGCGGAGAAAGGGTTAGTGAATTGGAGGATGGGTTAATAGAGGAAAAAATAAAAATAGAAGATGGTCTTAAAAAAATCCACGCCCATGAATGTTGGCTACGGGAGATTACTGACTCAACGAAACAATCCAATGTTAGAATCATCGGCATCCCCGAGGGGGTGGAGAAAAACAGAGGTCTAGAAGAGATATTTGAACAAATTGTAGCTGAAAACTTCCCTAATCTAGCAAGGGAAACAAACATTCGTGTCCAAGAGGCAGAGAGGACCCCTCCCAAGCTCAACCATGACAGACCTACACCACGTCACGTCATAGTGCAACTCGCAAATATGAGATCCAAGGATACAGTATTGAAAGTGGCCAGGGCAAAGAAATTTCTCACGTACCAAGGCAAAGGCATCAGAATTACGTCAGACCTGTCTACACAGACCTGGAATGAGAGAAAGGGTTGGGGGAGCATTTTTAAAGCTCTTTCAGAGAAAAACATGCAGCCAAGGATCCTTTATCCAGCAAGGCTGTCATTCAGAATTGATGGAGAAATAAAGACATTTCAGAATCGGCAGTCACTAGCCAATTTCGTAACCACGAAACCAGCCCTACAGGAGGTATTACGGGGGGTTCTATAAAAGTAAAAAGGCCCCAAGAGTGATACAAAACAGAAAGTCACAGCCAATACAAACAAAGACTTTACTGACAACATGGCAGAATTAAAAGCATATCTCTCAGTACTCAGCCTTAACATTAATGGTTTGAATTCTTGCTTTAAACGCCACAGGGTTGCAGATTGGATAAAAAGAAATGACCCATCCATTTGCTGTCTACAAGAGACTCATTTCGAACCCAAAGATGCATTCAGACTGAGAGTAAGGGGATGGAGTACCACCTTTCACGCAAATGGACCTCAAAAGAAAGCTGGGGTAGCAATTCTCATATCAGATAAACTGGATTTTAAACTACAGACTATAGTTAGAGATGCAGAAGGGCACTATATTATTCTTAAAGGAAGTATTCAACAAGTAGATATGACAATTATAAATATATATGCCCCCAACAGGGGAGCAGCAAGATACACAAGCCAACTCTTAACCAGAATAAAGAGACATATAGATAAAAATACATTAATAGTAGGGGACCTCAACACTCCACTCTCAGAAATAGACAGAACACCCTGGCAAAAACTAAGCAAAGAATCAAAGGCTTTGAATGCCATACTCGACGAGTTGGACCTCTTAGATATATATAGAACACTACACCCCAGAACCAAAGAATACTCATTCTATTCTAATGCCCATGGAACATTTTCAAGAATAGACCATGTTCTGGGACACAAAACAGGTCTCAGCCGATACCAAAAGACTGAAATTATCCCCTGCATATTCTCAGACTACAACGCTCTGAAATTGGAACTCAACCACAAGGAAAAATTTGGAAGAAACTCAAACACTTGGATCACTAAGAACCATCCTGCTCAGGAATGACTCGATAAACCAGGAAATCAAAAATCAAATTAAACAATTTATGGAGACCAATGAGAATGAAAAAACAACAGTCCAAAACCTATGGGATACTGCAAAGGCAGTCCTAAGGGGGAAATACATAGCCATCCAAGCCTCACTCAAAAGAATAGAAAAATCTAAAATGCAGTTTTTATATTCTCACCTCAAGAAGCTGGAACAGCAACAGAGGGACAGGCCTAATCCACGCACAAGGAAGCAGTTAACCAAAATTAAAGCTGAAATCAATCAAGCAGAAACCAGAAGTACAGTAGAGCAGATCAACAGGACTAGAAGCTGATTCTTGGAGAGAATCAATAAAATTGACAGACCACTGGCAAGACTTATCCAAAAGAAAAGAGAAAGGACCCAGATTATTAAAATTATGAATGAAAAAGGAGAGGTCACGACGAACACCATTGAAATTGGAAGGATTATTAGAAATTTTTATCAACAGCTATATGCCAATAAACTAAGCAATCTGGAAGAGATGGAATCCTTCCTGGAAACCTATAAACTACCAAGATTGAAACAGGAAGAAATTGATTTCTTAAACAGGCCAATTAATTATGAAGAAATTGAGTCAGTGATAAACAACCTTCCAAATAACAAAACTCCAGGCCCGGACGGTTTTCCTGGGGAATTCTACCAAACATTCAAAGAAGAAATAATACCTATTCTCCTAAAGCTATTTCAAAAAATAGAAACAGAAGGAAAGCTACCAAACTCATTCTATGAGGCCAATATTACCTTGATCCCCAAACCAGGCAAAGACCCCCTCAAAAAGGAGAATTACAGACCGATTTCCCTAATGAATATGGACGCCAAAATCCTCAACAAGATACTTGCTAATAGAATCCAACAGTTCATTAAAAGGATTATCCACCACGATCAAGTGGGATTCATACCTGGGATGCAAGCGTGGTTCAATATTCGCAAATCAATCAGCGTGATACATCATATCAACAAGAAAAGACTCAAGAACCATATGATCCTCTCAATCGATGCCGAAAAAGCATTTGACAAAATACAGCATCCTTTCCTGATTAAAACCCTTCAGAGTGTAGGAATAGAAGGTACATTTCTCAATCTCATAAAAGCCATCTATGAAAAGCCTACTGCAAATATTATTCTCAATGGGGAAAAGCTGGAAGCCTTTCCCTTAAGATCAGGAACACGACAAGGATGCCCACTCTTGCCACTATTATTCAACATAGTACTAGAAGTCCTTGCAACAGCAATCAGACAACAAAAAGGGATCAAAGGTATTCAAATCGGCAAAGAAGAAGTCAAAATGTCTCTCTTCGCAGATGACATGATACTCTATATGGAAAACCCAAAAGAAGCCACTCCCAAACTATTAGAAGTTATAGAGCAATTCAGTAACGTGGCGGGATACAAAATCAATGCTCAGAAATCAGTTGCATTTCTGTACACGAATAACGAGAACGAAGAAAGAGAAATTAGGGAATCCATCCCATTTACAATAGCACCAAAAACCATACGTTACCTTGGAATTAACTTAACCAGAGACGTAAAGGACCTTTATTCTAGAAACTATAAATCACTCTTAAAAGACATTGAGGAAGACATAAAAAGATGGAAAGATATTCCATGCTCATGGATCGGAAGAATTAACATAGTTAAAATGTCCATGCTACCCAGAGCAATCTACACTTTCAATGCTATCCCGATCAAAATACCGAGAACGTTTTTCAAAGAACTGGAACAAATAGTCCTTAAATTTGTATGGAACCAGAAAAGACCCCGAATCTCCAAGGAACTGTTGAAAAGGAAAAACAAAGCTGGGGGCATCACAATGCCGGATTTCGAGCTGTACTACAAAGCTGTGATCACAAAGACAGCATGGTACTGGCACAAAAACAGACACATAGACCAATGGAACAGAATAGAGAGCCCAGAAATGGACCCTCAGCTCTTTGGGCAACTAATATTTGATAAAGCAGGAAAAAACATCCGGTGGGAAAAAGACAGTCTCTTCAATAAATGGTGTTGGGAAAATTGGACAGCTACGTGCAAAAGAATGAAACTTGACCACTATCTCACACCATACACAAAAATAAACTCCAAATGGATGAAAGACCTCGATGTGAGACAGGAATCCATCAGAATTCTAGAGGAGAACATAGGCAGCAACCTCTACGACATCGGCCAAAGCAACCTTTTTCATGATACATCCCCAAAGGCAAGAGAAACAAAAGATAAAATGAATTTATGGGACTTCATCAAGATTAAAAGTTTCTGCACAGCCAAGGAAACAGTCAGAAAAACTAAAAGGCAGCCCACGGAATGGGAGAAGATATTTGCAAATGACACTACAGATAAAGGACTGGTATCCAAGATCTACAAAGAACTTCTCAAACTCAATACACGAGAAACAAATAAACAAATCAAAAAATGGGCAGAAGATATGAACAGACACTTTTCCAATGAAGACATACAAATGGCTAACAGACACATGAAAAAATGTTCAAAATCATTAGCCATCAAGGAAATTCAAATCAAAACCACACTGAGATACCACCTTACGCCAGTTAGAATGGCAAAAATAGACAAGGCAAGAAACAACAATTGTTGGAGAGGATGTGGAGAAAGGGGATCCCTCCTACATTGTTGGTGGGAATGCAAGTTGGTACAGCCACTCTGGAAAACCGTGTGGAGGTCCCTTAAAAAGTTAAAAATTGAGCTACCCTATGATCCAGCCATTGCACTACTGGGTGTTTACCCCAAAGATACAGACGTAGTGAAGAGAAGGGCCATATGCACCCCAATGTTCATAGCAGCAATGTCCACAATAGCTAAATCGTGGAAGGAGCCGAGATGCCCTTCAACAGATGACTGGATTAAGAAGTTGTGGTCCATATATACAATGGAATATTACTCAGCAATCAGAAAGAACGAGTTCTCAACATTTGCTACAACATGGACGGCACTGGAGGAGATAATGCTTAGTGAAATAAGTCAGGCAGAGGAAGACAACTATCATATGATTTCTCTCATCTATGGAACATAAGAACTAGAATGATCAGTAGGGGAAGAAAGGGATAAAGAAAGGGGGGGTAATCAGAAGGGGGAATGAAACATGAGAGACTATGGACTATGAGAAACAAACTGAGGGCTACAGAGGGGAGGGGGGTGGGGGAATGGGATAGACAGGTGATGGGTAGTAAGGAGGGCACATATTGCATGGTGCACTGGGTGTTATACACAACTAATGAATCATCGAGCCTTACATCGGAAACCGGGGATGTACTGTATGGTGACTAACATAATATAATAAAAAATCATTATAAAAAAAAAAAAGAAAGAAAATTTAAATGCTGGTGTAATTCTTTGTTCCTGCACAGACAGCCTGGAGAAAATGATTAATGCATAGACCAATTTATGTGTATGTTACACACAGGTAAACCACTTCATATGTAATCTACCTGCATGAGGATGAGGAACACCTATTTTGAAAATTAACTTTCAATGGTCTTAGCCCAAGTTTCCAAGAGCTGGAGACAGGGATTTAATGTTGATGTTTAAGTTGGAGGAACATCAAAAGTGCTTAAGTCTTGATAAAAAGCGTAAAGGGAAACATAAAAGGAACATAGCTTGTTACCCTCTCCTAGATCAAAAGTTAGAAAAGTACCAGCACCCAGAGGCACGCAGCCCTTGAGCTCCCTTCCAGCCATTACACCCCCATGGGTAACCGCCCTATTGACATCTAATACCCGTGATTCGTTTGTCCTGGTTTTGGTATCTCAATAAATAGAATCATACAGCATGTACTCTTTTGCGTTTGCCTGTTAAAGCAGAAAACCACAGAGGCACCTGGGTGGCTCAGTCAGTTAAGCATCTACCTTGGGCTCAGGTCATTATCTGAGGGTCTTGAGATCGAGCTCTACTTAGAGCCCCATGTCAGGCTCCCCTGTGCTTGGCAGGGAGTTTGCTTGTTCATCTTCCCCTCCCCTGGCTCGTATTCTCTCTCTCTCAAATAAATAAATAAAACTTAAAAAAAAAAAAAAAAAGGAAACCACAGGCCCCTAATGGAGTCATTATGTTAAAGCTCCATGTCAGCAAACCAAGACTTAACACTTAATGCAGTTTCAACCCCCCCAGAATGGAATCTCTAACCAATCAACATGGAATTTCCTGGTCAGCACTAGGAAATTTACTGATAGACCCCTTCCATCCCCCTTAGGAGGATGGCCTTGACCAAAACAATGCATTGTTTGCTACTGATTTCCTTTTTCTGCCCCCTCTTTGTCTTCAGAAGCCTTTCCCTTCCTGCAGCACAACATAGCTCCTTTCTATTTGCTAGAATGTGTGCTGTCCAACTCATGACTTGTTCAATAAAGCCAATTTGATCTTTCAGATTACTCAGTTGAGCTTTGCTGTTTAATAGCCTTCTCTTCACTATTTTTGTGTCATATTGCTGGGTAATGCATAACCCCAAAACAGGAATTAAATTGTGTATTATCTCTCGAGTTTGTGGGTCTGAGGGGTTTTAGTATGGTAAAGGGAAGCTAATGATAATTATAATTATAAGCTAATTAGAATCGATGCCAGGTCTTTATCGTCACTTTTAACTGAGAATTCCGCGCTGAATACGTTAGAACTGCCTTTCGAAGAGTAACTCTGGAAATAGCTAGAACGTCAGCTCTGTGAGGTCACAGACAGCCTGGTTAGTTCATTGCTACATGCTTGGCAGATAGTAGATGCTCAATAAATATTTGTTGAATAAAGACATTGTAGAGATGGAGTTAATTTGCAGGTGTATCTCTATCCCTGGGGATGTCTGAATGTCTGGATTTTGACTCCTGGTTGAGACAAGAACTTTGGAATTTATGATCTGCTGTTTAGAATCCCAAATGGCCTTCGTGACCCCCTCTATCAGCTTCTTTACTCATAGTTTGCAACTAACCTAACCGGTTTCATGAGGCTGGCTTGATAACTTAATGAGACATTGAGAGATTCTTGCACAAATCTGGGCAGTTAAAGCCAGAGTAGCATGGTTCATGCATCTGGCTGGGTCAATGAGGAGCATGTACTGTGGAATGTCTCCAACGCTTGCCTGTACTTTCTCTTGCTGCAGCGTACCTTTTGTCTTTAGGTAAAAGCCTTAAGTGAGAATACTCTGTGGAGTCCGGTGAGTCCTTTTAAATAGCCAAACTGGTGAAACAAGACTGATTTAGGCAATCTAACTAAGAATAAAGAAGAAATAATATTTGCAGGCAAGAAATAATATTTGCAGGCAAGACATAATATTTGCAGATAATATTTGAATGAATTTTCTTTTTGGACCAGATGTCTTCCAGATAGAGAAATAAAAAAAATACTTGAATATGAAACCTGCGTTCACTAGGCCAACTAACACAATTTTTTTCAGTTTTTTAACTTATTGAAGTGATCTCTACACTCCACCGGGGCTCGAACTTGCAACTCCGAGATCAAGAGTGGCATGCTCTTCCAGCTGAGGCAGCCAGGTGCCCCTAAAACAAGTTTCGTATAAAACTTTGTTGTATTCCATTGAAAGGTGAATCTTTGGATTGTATACACGTAATGGATTTATAGGCAAATTTGTGTCACATTTGTATCACAAGCACATCCCTAGTTACAAAATAAATTTGATTAGAATGATATTGAGATAATTTAACCAAGTACTAAATAACTAAATTTTGTAGTCGAGATATAATTTTCATTTGGTAAAGACAGTTTTTATCAACAAAAAGAGGACTCTGATCTTAACCCAGACCTTGCCAGGGCTTCATAACTTAAGAATACACACACACACACACACACACACACACACACACATTCTCTCACTGTATCCTTAAAATTTATGTATATGTATATATTACATATATATTATACACATACATATGTATGTATGTATGTATGTATATATGTAATATGCAACTTAGGTCATTTGGGGACCTTGGTGTGGACACAGCTTCTGTGGTTCAAAGCTAGAGGTAAAGTAGAAAATTTTTCATTGATCTCTGTCATATTTAATCAAATTTGGGAGGGAAGGAATACTAAGTAGATGGGTAGTAAGGAGGGCACGTATTGCATGGTGCACTGGGTATTACACGCAATTAATGAATCATCGAACTTTACATCAGAAACCAGGGATGTACTGTATGATGACTAACATAATATAATAAAAAAAAAGAAAAAAAGAAAAAAACAACTGAAGGAAATCAGTTTTCAAAGGTAATCAATACGGACCACAGACTCTGGTCTGGTAGCCAGGCAAAAGAAAACAGCCTGGATGACAGCTGGGCTGCAAAGCACCATGAGGTGCCTGACCCCCAGCTAGCCCATGACTCTCTTCCTCCCGACAGTCAGCCCCACTTGGCCAAGCTGAAGGAGTCCATCAAGAGGTGGGTGATTCTGGTGAAGCTGTATGTATTAATAGAGAAGAATCGGAACAAGGTGTCTGACTTTTTCAATGGGGGAAAATTCCACACTTTGCTAAAACTGACAATAAAAATAGGAACAACCAGGGAGCAACCACAGGGACTTTCGGGACTTCCTCCACCTGATGTCTGCACTTATTGGACGTGAAAAAAAAATGTCTAAATTTTAGCCCTACAAGTTAATCAGAGTTAGCTAAGTTCCTGAGAATCACGTAGGCTGTAGCAACCCTAACGAATGTCAATCAGTAAAAAAACAAATCGTTGACCTTGAAGAGGTTCCAAAAGGAAGCCAAACATGTTGTCGGCTTTGTTTAAATCATATCTCAATTTTAGAAGTCATATTTTTCCTTATCTACCAAGAAATCAAAAGAAAGTGACTTTATGTATCTTTTCTGTGTTTATCATACAGCTATTTAAAAAATCAAACCAAGGAACATATTTCGATTGCTTTAAAAATACAAATACTTGCCCTGAAATTTGTATAGCTTTGTCTCATTGTGTTACCACTATTTTAATTGTGTGAAAACAAAAATGTTTGAACATGAGTCAAAACTTTCCAGATATTACTATATAAAGGCATTGGAAAATATCAGAACTTACATATAAAATAACTTGAAATGTGCAAGTGTCTTCTATGAGTTGGTTCTCAGGGAATCTAAAGAGGGTGACTTAAGAAAATGAGTATATGAAAATTGTTCTACTTGAAGTTTATGGTTGAAGATTTTAAATGATCAGGCAAGTATTAACTTAATTAAATGACGTCTTTAGATATCCTTAGATGAATTTTACATGTTGGAAAAGGAAACAAAAAATACAAACATATTATTTATTGGGATCCTTTTAAAATTGAAGGAAAAGACCAATTCTTCCTGTCATCATGGAACCAGACTTACTCTGTAGACCACTCTGTACAATTATAAAACTAGAAACAATTCTAAATAACTACTTTCAGACATTGGACAGTAGTCACTGCAGGGCTTACAACATGGAGAAAATGGAAACAAATGTGAATATAACAACTGGTCTGGTTCTGCATGAAGAAACTTTATAGACCATGGTCAGGGAGATGGATCCCTACTGATCTTATTCCATTGAGAAGACAGCAATCAGAGGTTAAGGGAGGTGAAGCAGCTAAAATTGAATTAGTGAGTTCAGAACCAGAAAGGAGCTAGCTATGAAGAAAGAAGAGTTCCCCAAGTCTGTAAGAAAGTCTCCACGAATTTGTTGTCAAATACTAAGCTGACATTTACAAGTTGAAATTCCAAAAGTCCAATCAGACTAAACAGATAGTTGCAAGCTAAATGATACCAGAAGTCACACAGAACTGGGAGACATTCAAGTTTCTATAAGGGGAGTGCAGAGCCTCTAGGAGCTCTTAGGATATAAGGACCTCTAGAAGAGTTAAGCCTTAATGATAAATCTAAACTAGTCCAGAATAATAATGATTCTAAAGCCTCCCTATAAAGGCTTTTACAAACATTAAAATGTAGGCCTAGAAATGCCACATAACCCAAATCTATTTTTAAATATTTATGTACATATATGTATATATGTAAATATATTAACAAGTTAACAATGCTTATCTTTAATGACAAGATTACTGGTGGATTTTGCCTCATATATTCCTAGATTTTCTAGTTTTTCTGCAGTGTATTAGTATTATAATTAGAAGGGAAAGAAAAAATACCACAAATCATACTTTCTTTTCCTTATAAGTTTTAGAACTTTACCAAATTACAGCGTTTTAATACAGTAAAAGTCCAGATTAGAAAAAAAGGTCTCAAAAGAATCAACCTGATCTACAAGTTTAACTGCCTGTCAGAAATATAGTGTAGTATTCTGAAAAGAGAAAATCTGAGCAGTCAACCACATAAAAATGACTACATCTAGCATCCAATCCAAAATTATTACACATGCCAAGAAGCGGAAATAAGACAATAACCAATAACCAGGAGAAAAACTAATCAATAAAAACAGACATATATTACTGAAAAGTTTAAAATGATATGATATGAAATACAAGCAGGCAGTCTTCTCTAAAAGTTAGAATCATAACATCTTGCTCTAATAGCCTGGAATGTTTGTATGAACATTTTACAAGTAAAAATGCACTACTCTTATATTGCTTATATAAATAAAAACATAGAAAGGTTTATGGATGCAAAAATTCTTGCCAAAGGAAGACATTCTCTGGCCATTTAATATAAACCCAAAGCAACATCCCAGCATAGGTATTTATAAAATCCAAGAAATAGCAAAGAATCAAATGATGTAGGGTCTTGTAGGACTTAGTAAGAGCTTTGGCTTTTATGTGAATTAAAGAGGAAACCATAGAGATTTTGTCCAGTTACTGCACTACTTGAATAGACCTATTTCAATTCCTTTATATGTCTAAAACTTCAGGAATTGGCTTGACTCCAGATGCTGGCTCAGTTCCAGGGATACCTTGACTCCAGAGATTCAAAGGACATTGTTAGGGACTGATCTTTCACTTGGAACCTCTCAGATTGGCTTTCTTCTGTAAACATTTGTCTCTGATAGGATTCATACAGTAGCATGACGACTGTTTAGAGCATTAGATTTCTATCCGTACAGCTCTAAGCACAACAGGAAAGAAAAAAGAGGAAGATTCTCTTTCCTGGTTGGTGAAGCAAAAATACTGGAATTAGCATTGCTTGGAAATGTATCATTTGTACAACTAGATTTTCTTAGGTCCCTAAGCTACTTCAGAACCAGCCACGTTAGTCGGGTTGATGTGATTCTGCCATTGCCCAGATCTAGGAGAAATGGAGGGTAGAGTCAGGTCCACCTTTGTGGATAAATTGGGGGTACGGAAATGGTGGTTCCTTAGAGGAAATTCAGGTCATGATTATCAGAACAAAAGGGAATAAATCTCAAAAATATCAAAAAATGTATCAAAAAATATAAAATGTAAATGAAATATTGGAGAAAAAAACAATAAGTGAGGGAGGGAGCGGTCATTTAAAATATCAACACGTATAAAATAATTAGAAGATTGTAGCTAGTAGAAGAAGAGACAAATATGTTTCTATTGCATAGTAAAATACCAACATTTAATGTCAGTGTTTTCTAATATTCAACAATAGTAATAAAAATAAATGCCAGAGACAAGTCTAGAAAGAAAATATTGATGAATACACTGTAAAGTTGCAATGAGATACTGAAACTGAGAATTCATAAATAAAATGATTTTTTAAAACTGTACATTAAATTCAAAAATAACTTTAGGGCAAGAGACAACAAAAAGAAATGTAAGAAAATAAATAGCTCACTAAGAAAACATAATTGCATTAGAGAAGAAATATAGATGATGGGTTAATATCACTAATATGAAAATACATAAACATAATAAATAAAAAGGAAATCGGCAAAGAACATAAATAACTCACAGAAGAAAAATGACAAAAACCCAATAAGGAACTCAACTGTAATGTTTTAAATCATAGAAATTATTCATTAAAAATCATAGTTAAAACAAGCCTTAGTATATAGCTTCTCAACTATGGCATCAAAGACCCATCTTATTTCCATGTCTTGCTATTTTTCTTCATTGAATTTTATCTGAAAGCTAGTTGCTTTATAGGTATACACATCTGCCAGTAATAAGCCAGGTTACTGGTATCCACATTGATGCCCAGTAATACAAATAGAATATCTATATTAATATATAAGGCAAAGTTTTGAGGTTCCACCTTGATAGGTCTTGCTAGATCACTGTTCAATCTTCAACCAGAAAAGGGAATGTCTTAATTGCCTTTTTCTACCTATTGTCAATCTGCAGATATGGAGAAGGCAAACAGGTTGGTGTAGAGGGAGGGAGGCCTTACATTTTCATGAATGCCCTTTCTTCTTCATGTGTTCTAGGCATCCTTGTCAAAGATCAGTTGGCCATAAAAGCATGGCTTTATTTCTGGGCTCTCTATTCTGTTCCATTTTTCTGTGTGTCTTTTTGCCAGTACTACACTCTTTCAGTTACTGTAGTCTTGCAAGGTATTTTGAAATCAGAAGATATAATGCCTCTAGCTTTGCTCTTCTTGCTCAGTATTGCTTTGGCTGTTTGGGATCATTTCTGGTTCCAATTTTTGAATTGTTTTTTCTATAGCCATGAAAAATGCCATCGAAATTTTGATGGCATTTCATTGATTCTGTAAATCATTTTGAGCAGTATAGACAGTCTGACAATATTGTCTTCCAATCCACAAACATAGGGCATCATTCCATGTATTTGTGTCTTCTTCAATTTCTTTCATCAATATCTTAAGAGTTTTCAGTGTACAAACATTTTTTGAGAGCAAGACAGTGAGTGTGTGTGTGTGTGTGTGTGTGTGTGTGCGTGTGTGTGTGTGAATAGTGAAGTGGAGGGGCAGAGAGAGGGGGGAGAGAGAGAAGGTAATACAGGGCTGGATCTCATGACCTTGAGATCATGACCTGAGCTGAAATCAAGAGATGGACACTTAACCAACTGAGCCACCCAGGCATGCCTTCAATGTACAAATCTGTCAGTGCCTTGGTTAAATTTATTCCTAAGCATATTAATCTTTTCAGTGCTACTGTATATGTGATTGCTTTCTAAATTTCCTTTTCATTGTTATTGGTAGTGTATAGAAACACAGCTCTTTTCTGTATTTTGATATTTTATTCTGTAACTTCAATAAATTTATTAGTTCTAGAAATTTCTTTTTTTTTTTTTTATTTATTTGACAGAGATAGAGACAGCCAGCGAGAGAGGGAATACAAGCAGGGGGAGTGGGAGAGGAAGAAGCAGGCTCACAGCGGAGGAGCCTGATGTGGGGCTCGATCCCAGAACGCCGGGATCACGCCCTGAGCCGAAGGCAGACGCTTAACCGCTGTGCCACCCAGGCGCCCCTAGTTCTAGAAATTTCTTGGTGGAGTATTTAGAGTTTTCTATATATAAGATCATAGCATCTAAAAACAGACCATTTATTTCTTCTTTTCCATTTTATGTCTTTTATTTCTGTTTCTTGCCTAATTGCTCTGGCTAGGATTTCCAGTTCTATGTTGAATAGAAATTGCAAGAGTAGCATGCTTGTCTTGAAAATTTTCTGCTTTTCATTATTAGCTGTGGGCTTGTCAAATATGGTCTTTATTATGCTGAGGTACATTTCTTCTAAGCCTAATTTTTTTTTTAGGTTTACTTATTTATTTTTTATTTATTTAAGTAATCTCTATACCCAAGATGGGACTCAAACTCACAACCCCCAGATCAAGATTCACATGTTCTACTGACTGCGCCAGCCAGACGACCCTCTTCTAAACCTAATTTGTTGACAGCTTTTATCATCGTCAAATTCTTTTTCTGCACCTAAACTAAGAAGCTTCCACATAGCAAAGGAGATAACAAAATGATAAGACAACCTATGAAATGGGAGAAATATCTGCAAACAATACATCTGATATATACATTGGATAACTGATTTCCAAACATATAAGGAACTCAAACAACTCAATAGCAAAAATACCCCAAACAGGAAACAAAACAACAACCCAAACCAAAATAACCTTATTAGAAAAGGGGCAAAGGACTTGAATAGACATTTCTGCAAAGAAGACATACAAATGGCCAACAAGAATGAGGAAAGATGCTCAACATCACTAATCATCAGAGATATGCACATCAAAACCACAATGCAATATCACTCACACCTGTTAGAATGGCTACTATCAAAAAGACATAACAAATGTTGATGAGGATGTGAAGAAAAGGGAACCTTCATGCACTCTTGTTGGGAATGTAAATTGGTTCACCATTATGGAAGAATATGTTGGTTTCTCAAAAAATTAAAAATTAACTACTGTATGATCTAGCAATCCTGCTTCTTGGGTATAGAGTCAAAGAAAATGAAATCACAATCTCAAAGGGGTATCTGTACTCCCATGTCCACTGCAACATTAGTCACAACAGCCAAGATATGGAAAAGGCTAAGTGGCCACCAGTGGATGAATGAACGAAGAAATGTGTGTGTGTGTGTGTGTGTGTGTGTGTAATTTCAGAGTTAGAAGGAAATCCTGCCATTCATGACAACAGGTTGAGCCTGGAGGATGTTATGCTAAGTGAAGTAAGCCAGACACAGAAAGACAAATGTTGTATGTCTCACTTATATGTGGAATTTAAAAAATTCAAACCCATAAAAGGAGAGTAAATGAGAGTTGTCAAAAGCTGGGGAGTGGGGAAATGGGGAAATGTTGGTCACAGGGTACAAAGTTTGTTACGCAGGATTAGTTAAGTTCTGGCGATCTAATGTACAGCATGCTGACTACACTTAATAAAATGTATACCTGAAATTTGCTAAGAGAGTTGATCTGAAGTGCTCTAAGCACCAAAATATAAAAGTTGACTTTGTGAGGTGATGGGTATGTGGTAATCATTTCACAATATATACATATATCAAAACATCACAT